>NW_010328897.1:0-7633 GCF_000700745.2 Antrostomus carolinensis
AGGCTCTGGGCATCTGTTGCTGGCACTGGCATCAAACTGGCAGGAGTGGGATGGATTGAAGTTCCTCTCCCCCTTCAACTTTAGTTTATTCGAGCGCGTAGGTTTCCCTGGACGAGGGCAGGAGGATTCATTATAGCTACACATGCCCTTGAGGTTGTTGGCCTTCCAATTCTCATAATGGGAGGCAGCTAAGGAACATTTGTTGCTACTCTGGTTGTCCTGGCTTATTCCTCGGTTGGATACAATGACACAAGCATTGCCATTTTGGGCTCAAACCCGCAAGTCACTCAGTTTAAAGCCCACCTCACCCAGTTGGCCAGCCTACTGTCAAAGATTCCCTTGCCTCTTCTAGACAGAAGGATTCCATACCTCTTTACTAGGTTATAAACCTCAAAGAATGTCCCGTTGTCATAAAAGCCAAAACTGTCATGATGGCACCAGCCATGTAACCAAGAGTTGATATGGATCATGCATCTGTTTCTGGATGTCCTTTTTACTCCCACTGGTAAAATGGATTAAAAGATGACCTGAGCACCAATATTTTTCACTCACATCCCCAAGGCTTTATAGTCTTTGATTTTGCTGAGGTTCTGGCTTGCAGTATAATTCATGCCCACATAGTAGAGTAACAGTGGATAGTAATCTGAGTTCTTGATTCTTCATGAGTTGTGGTAACCTCTCACCAATATCTTGAATCTCTCAGTAGGCAGCATACTTCTCATGACTCCCTGTCAGGTTGGCAGATGGGTGCCTCAGTACCCTTTAACAAAGCATCTCCCACTATGAGCACTCATCATTTCTTTTTAAGGTGTCCACTGTGGCCTGCTAGAACTGTTTCCCCTTGTGGACCTTGCTCATGTGTGTCTATGGCTGTTAAATCTTCATATCTGTTTTCAGTTCTAATGCTGGAGGGTGGAGACTGGAGCAGAGCCCTGCTTTTGTGAGTCACCAGGGTCCAAGAAGCCTCATTCTCAGTGATGTTCTCTGCAGGAGGGGTATTCACTTATGCCTATGAAACCACCTATTTATCTTTGTCTCGGCTCCTCTAATACTGTGCAGCTTTTTAACTGTTTCCTGCAGTTCAACCACCCGATGTAACAGTTCATCAACCTGTGCACACCTTACACCTTTTCACTGGGAGAAGGGTCTGGGTACTCGCTACAGCCTACCACCTGTACTGATGTCTCCTTCCTTACCAGTTCCACCTGGGTGGATGATCAGCCCCTTGGGGGCTTTCTCTGCAGGAGCTCTGGTTTTGGCTTTGAAGCAAGTGCCTACCATTTTGGCAGAGTCCTATAGAGCTCTTCCCTGGAACGGGTAGGACCTGGACCTTCCCTGGACCAAGGAGGGGGTAGCAGAGCCCTTTACATGTGCCCTTGTGCACAAACTGCTGCACCGTACCCTTTCTGACATGTCACAGTCCGTTCACCCGCCCTGGTTGCTGGGTCTCCCTAGGGATGTTTAAATCTCCTATGGTTGCACTTGGCAATACCCAAGCCACGTCAGCCTCTTGTGTGAGACCTTCTAATTCCTGGCAGGTGTCTCTGCTTCTTTTTGGGTTTCCCTGGCTCTGGGAACCCCCCTGTCTGCCTCATTCTAGAACTCAGCCATAGAACTTACCATTGCTGCTGCTGGGCTCCTCATGGACCAAGTCTGACAGGTTCTGAACGATCCAAAATTGTTTGTACCTTATAATCTGCTTAACAATTCCTACGAAGTCTATTTCAAAGCAGCAAATTTAATTCACACTGTCCCAATGCTAGGCTAATGGTCTAATCACTATCTGTTTTTCCCTAATTGTACCTTATTATTTTAGAATTATTAATTATGTAATTTATTGAACAATGAAGACATATGTATAGTGGTTTCATTAGGTAAGTTCTCTTTTTTTTATTATTATTAATTTTTTTACATCAAAACAAGTCCATAACCTTATAGAGTTGTTTTGTTTTGTTTTGAGTTTCTTTTGTTGGGTTTTTTTGTGGTTATTTTTTTCTGTTTGAAGTTTAATATGCCATTGCTTATTTTTCAGCTATGGTTTTAGCCAGTTTCTTAATTTATCACCTTAAAGTCACATTTTGGAGCTCTTGGAGAAAGTTCCACAGCTTTGGCCTATTACAGATCATGATAGTTAATTGCTATGGGCGCAGACTAAAGATACATAACTATACGTAAGTGCCAAATGTGAACTCCCATACATAAGATCAGACTCAGTTTATGGCCAGATGAGGGAACAATATGTTTATCCACACAGGTGTAGGTAGATGTGAGCTTGTGTGAGAAAGGTAAAGAAGTTAGAAAGATGCCAAGAGGCAGGTGCTAGTCTTTGAGACACAACAGGTTACCATATGGTTCCCAGGCAGGATTTGTCTGGTGCCTTGTCAGATCTGAGTGTAGGCAGATCTTCAATCATACTGCAGCTCATAGACATGTCCTTCCGTTTCTGATTCTGGTTTTTTGTTTGGGTTTTTTTTGGGTTTTTTTTATGTGACAAGTGCATAACTTATGCTAACTATATCCATCCAAACATTAAACAACTTGTCTTAACAACATGTATTTTTACAGTAATTTATTTTTAATTTACAAGTCTGTGAACATTTTTTGCATGAGTCTTGGCAGAGATGCCAACTTCTGCAAGATTTGATATTAAATAACTTATTTCAGAATTTCAAAATCTAGCCTTTTTTTTGTTTTGTTTTTTGTTTTTTTCATTTGTTTGGGGTTTTTTTTACTCACATGCTAGAGCCGAATGCTGCTATAATTTCTACTTGGATTCGGGGACTTCAAGGGCAATAGACGTTAGTTAAGTAACCTGTCTGTTTTGCTGGGAGTGCTGATGTTGAAGTAACATCACAGCACAGCTTTAGCATACATCAATAAAGCTTGGTAACTACCTCTAACAAGCTCACAGGTGGTCAAAGAAACTAGCAGGAAAGAATACAAAGACCCAAAAGACTATTCTAGCACTGAAGGCAATAATTTATTAGAAATTTAAAAACATTAATATCTTACAATAACTATTAAATAATGTAACTTTATAGTGTTAATTATTTATAAGAATTTAATCCACGTATACGTTTTCTGACTTGCTCAATTTTATGCTATACAGAGCACACATATATTGTTACCTTCCTACCTATAGCCCATTCAGGAAGTGACTGGGAGGTTACAAAGCTGAAGTTTTAGTTCAAGATGGACTCTTCTCTGGGCTTGAAGGAAAAACAAAAATGGAAAGAGAGTATGTGAACTAGAACTCTTTATGGCTCTTCTTGTTGTAGGATACTTCTTTTTCAGGTGAGTACAATGACATCCGCTACAATGATTTAGAATTGGGAAGAAAAAAAATAATCAGATAGTAATGGAAACTATGTATATTTGTAGGGGCATAAGTCTAAGAAAAAGATTCAGAAGCTCCATTTTGAAAATGCAAGACAGACCAGGACTGACATGGAAAATTTATGATAATAAATTATTAAACAGGGGAGAAAAAGAAAAAAAAAAAAAGAAATAGACAATGAATGAAAAATTTTCAGCAGCAATAGATTATATTTTCATTAAGTAAAGTAATTTAAAGTATATTGATTTAAACATTTATCTTTAACCACAAAAAACTGCAAATAATATACTGAATTCCCTTGCTCTTCTAGTTATGCAAGAGTCTTCATCTTGGGAACAAAAAAAACCTTACCAAAGAATGTATTTAAGAAACCGCTAACTTTTTAATTAAAACTATAATGTTATGGTATCATCACATTAAACAAAATTCTTAAGCAAAGGCTGTAAATGCATACAAAGTGATCAATATAATGAGTGATATGCAATCAATGACCGGTGTAAAAGTGAAATCAAAAGTAGATTAAATTTTGACAAAAGACTTTAATGGGTACTTAAATCAGACTTGTTAATAAGCAAGCACAATCAATAACAGGTATGAAATCCAATACAAGTTTAATACTCCATTACTCTGTAAGTAGAAGCAGTATTATACTTGAAATTTCGACTATGACATTCTAGTCATTGGGTTTCTTTTTCTCTCTCTGCATGTACATGTACCACTTAACTGAAGTTGTCACTAAAGCTTAATGAAAAAAACCCCACATAAACTAGAAGAACTCTTTTTCACACAAGAGTGATTTGAAACACACTAATGTCACCTGTAATTCTATATTCAACAGCTTAAAAGGTGCTACCAGTAAGATTATGATAAGCAGTTCAGTTTTGTTACTTACCTGTATAGATCTCCACTTTTGTTGTCTCAGATACACAGGTCCAAAATTAAAATAAAGGTTTTAACAGAGGAAAATAAATTAATAGGAAAGTGTCAGACCTAGTGTCATTCTATTTTAATCATTCATGATTCTGTAATAAATTTTCAAAAAGTCAAGAAAAATATCAAATTTATATTGTACACAAAAAGAAAAAATGCCCTGCAAGAAGTAGAGGCTCTATTTAGCATTGTCTGTGCAATGCATAATTGCAAGGCTGCATCTGATCATGATTTTGCCTATATCAAAGCTTATGATAGCTGATAAGCTAGATTTGAGCTCTTGGAGCATTGAATAAATTGAACATTTATATGAAACAATAGGGAGCATTGCATTAAGATTACTCCAGCTATATGAAGCTATTATTCAAATCTGAGAATCACTATTTTCATTTAAAGCCAATTCACTTATGACGGAAAGCTGACATAGTGATGAATTTGCTTCAGTATATGAACATCAATATATGTTCTGTGACTGCATCATGAATAATCACAAGAAATGCCATTTCTTTAACATTTAAAATGATCTTTTCTTCCTATACAAAATGCAGAAGTACAAGGTACAAAACAGATTGATAAATCATTTTAATCATAGTTAACCTGATCAGCATAATCACTTCTATAATTCACCATCCAAAAGGAAGACAAAAACCATGTCACTTTGTACGCCCAGAGAACAGCTTTTTGCTGACACCTTAAAGCATTTGTCACGCTCGCCAAAAATTCTATGCTAGAGTCACTCAATGCTGACAATAAACTCAACCAAACCTTTGTCACCAGAACCAGCTGTGATAATTCATTTAGAAAGTAAGATCAGCATTAGTGATAACCTAGAGTAGAGGTCTCTGAGACTGGCTAAACACTGGTAGTTACCAATGACAGCACTAACTGCAAATAATCTGTGTTACATAGTGTGATATGAACATCTTTTCCAGGATAAGAGTATGACCAAGCTAGTGGATACTTCTAGAGCTTTTGAGCATTTTTCTAAACATGTTCCAGGAAGCATTCAACACTCTGTGACACTGTGCGTCAGATCCATCTTTATGTTGTTGTGTTTCAAAGGAAACATGTTATGAACATCCTTCGTCTGGATAATGTCAACTTTTCTTTGCCAGAAGGATAAATGGCCATTTCCCCTCCTTCTGGATTTACTTTATCCTTCTGTATTTCAGTGTTTCAGAAAAAGACCCTTCTTGCCCCTTCACTTGCTCATCCTTGTGAAGCACATCTTCGGTGAACTCTTATGGTTGAGCGTATTTGAAATTTTCTCTAGGGAATAATAGAAGTGTGGAAGATAAAGTGACTTTTAGTTGAAGACATAGCTTAAATGATGCGGACTATAGAGAAAAATAACTACTGGCATTGACAAGGGGCCAGCACTTCAAAAAAGCAAGGATGTTATAGAATTATTTTATTACCTTTGAACCCTTAGAGCTTTAAAGCTCCACTACATTCCCCCTAGAGCAATTCCTGGCTACTTCTCTATCCTATATTTTATGAAATAACAGAGAACTACTTAGACAGTATTTTCATCAAAGTTTAGTTCTGTGAAGGTCTTTCGAAACTCTAACTTTCAAAATAAAGGCAAACTTTTAAGTAGGTCTCATAAATTATGTTTGGTGGCATTTCTCAAATAATGTCGATACAAAATGTATCTCAGGTTCTTTTCATTCATTTTAATGAGTGTAATGAAAAGATAATATACACTGAAATGCACTGCTCAATCTGAGCAAGGAGTAGTATAGAATGAAATAGCTACTTTTGCCCCTTAGGACTGCAATACATTAAGCTTTTGTTATCGTTATGTGCTTTACTGTTAAGTGTTATGTGCTGCATTTATAATTTAATTCCTAACTGAGCAGGTTCAATGACTTTGAATCTTTCAGATTCTTAAGGAAAAGTTTTCTAAAAGAAGAAATAAGAAACAATCAAAAGACTCAATTACCTGAAAACAGCTTTACTACACAATAAGAAGTTCTTGACTGGTATAAATCAACATAACATCAAAGCCAGTGGAGCACAGCATTTTATATGAGCAGAGTATTTGACCCAATACTTGCATGTTAATTCTGTTAAGTGTTTTGCACATGAGATTTCTGGTTCATAATGAGGGATTTCCAGATGCAATGATATAACATGTTATAATGATTTGTTGTTGACTTGTGCTGTTCTCTTTTCACAATATGTAAGAGTTTCACAGGTTTCAATGTGTGAATTTCCTGTGAAATTTCACATTTATTTTGTCATTTTATCACTCTTTTAAATTGTAACCCTTGGCAATGAATTATAATCCTGGTATTCTCCAGTGAATGCATTGGAGACCAAAGAAGGCAGAATTAAACCTGTTTTCTTCTCTATTGTGGCCTATAAAACAAAGAAGGAAAAGTGTAATCTAGTCAAAATGGGGGATGAGAAGTTAATCATTTGCATAAAAGCCTCTATTATTATTATTATCACTTGATAATAAGAGGCAGAAGTTTTCAACTTTCTTAAGCAGGAAAAAGATATGAACCTCAGACTTATAGTCCAACTATTCCCTTTCATGAAGAGCAATGTCTGTTTCTGATATGATAACTTTCTTATGAATTTATATCAGGTTGATCACAGTTGGAGCTAGATTAAGAGCTTGGATCTTTTAAATGTTGAGGGTAAATGCAGTCATTTCAGGACTGCTGGTTTGGACTCAGGTGTCCATATTTTGCCTCAGACTGATATTAGATCTGAATGATGCAACTTGTCTTCTGTTTTGAATGTTACTCAAGCAAAAATAGTTGCTAATGTTGCCAGGAAGCAGCTATTCTACAAACATTGAACAAAGTCTTGAGAGTTTTTTTGCCAAGAAATATAATATAATCTTAAACTATAATGCTCCAGAGTGACCCAAAACCTTTTACTCTGCTAGAAATGTGCTGGGTTCCTTTAAGCCAAGCCAAGGGAGAGCTGAGGGGATAAAGGACTCTGCAGCAAAATCACAATTGTTGCCTGAATCTTGCATTTCATGGAGCTGTCAATAAAGGTTAGTGACACCTTTCTACTTTATTTCATGGCATGACCAGTGATGCCATTACATCTCATAGTAACATTTTAAATTAGGATTCTCAAATAAAGCTCTAATCCTTTGAAGCTGACATTTTCCAGACTGCCAGCCAAGCGGATACTTAGGAGGATGCCTATATAGCTTCTGGGCCGCCGCATTTCCCTTTGAAGTATGCTTTAAGGCTACTGTTGATTTCAGTAAAAGTTCGATAAACTAAATGTCTGTGCTATCGAAAGGTTAATTAAAATGTAGCAAACTGTTCTTATATGTTCATTATTGTATGACTGTTGCAGAATCTGCTCTTTTCACAGAATCACAGAATGTCAGGG
>NW_010328898.1:0-309 GCF_000700745.2 Antrostomus carolinensis
GTCAGGAAAAATGTGGGGCCACTACTGAATGTGGGAGGGTACCTGGTAACAGAGGCCATGGAGAAGGCAGAGTTACTGAATGCCTTCTTTGCTTCAGTCTTAACTTCCAAGGCCACCCCTCAGGAATCCCTGACCCAAGAGACTAGTGAGTCTGGAAGAAGGAAGACTTTCCCTTGGTCAATGAGTATTGGGTTAGAGATCAACTATGCAGCCTTAACACCGACAAGTCCATGTGCCCTGATGGGATGCACCCATGTGTGTTGAGGGAGCTGGCTGACGTCATTGCTAGGCCACTCAGTCCTCTTTGTG
>NW_010328898.1:462-1237 GCF_000700745.2 Antrostomus carolinensis
GCAGGCAATCTCTAAGCATGTGAAAGACAAGAAGGTCATCAGGAGTAGTCACCATGGATTCACCAAAGGGAAATCATGCTTAACTAACCAGAATGGCTTCTATGACAGGACAACTGGAAGGGAGGGCAGTGGATGTTGTATACCTGGACTTGAGCAAGGCTTTTGATACTGTCTCCTGTGACATCCTCTTTGGCAACCTCAAGAAGTGTGGACTTGATGATTGGATGGTGAGATGGATTGAAAACTGCCTGAATGACAGAGCTCAGAGTGTTGTCATTGGTGGTCTGGAATCAGGTTTGGGTTCTGTATCTAGTGGTATCCCACAGGGGTCAGTGCTGGGTCCAGTGTTGTTCAACATATTAATCGGTGACTTAGATGAAGGAACAGAGTGCCTCCTCAGCAAATTTGCTGATGACATTAAACTGGGAGGAGTGTCTGATACTCCAGATGGCTCTGCTGCCATTCAGAGGGACCCTGTCAGGCTGGAGAGATGGGCAGAGAGGAACTTCATGAGGTTTAACAAGGGAAAGTGCATGGTCCTGCATGTGGGAAGGAATAATCCCATGCACCAGTACAGGTTGTAGGCTGACCTCCTGGATAGCAGCCCTGCAGAGAAGCACCTGGGAGTCCTGGTGGACAACAAGTTGAATATGAGCCAGTGGTGTGCTCTGCGGCCAGGAAGGCCAACAGTATCCTGGGTTGTATTAGGAAGAGTGTTGCCAGAAGGTTAAGGGAGGTTCTCCTCCCCCTCTACTCAGCCCTGGTGAGGCCACAC
>NW_010328899.1:0-27628 GCF_000700745.2 Antrostomus carolinensis
TTGAGTTCAGTCTACGCTCTGGTGAGTCCCTCAATCTTTTCCCTTCACATTCTTGAATGATCTGCTGGGTTGTTTCCTTGATGAGTAATTTACTGTATCAAGGATTTAGAAAGCAAAACCCTGGGGTTTTTTTTATTATTATTATTATTTTATTTTAATTTTTAAATTTATTTTATTTTTAAGCCCAGTGGTTTATTTCATTAGCAGATAGTCTGTGCAGTTGGTCTCAAGAGTTACTGCACCAGATGAAATTAAAATGTCTGTGCTTCCCTAAGAGTTTGAATCACTTTTAAACCCCTCCGGACAGGAACGTGTGCAGTTTGACAGGGGTCTTGGGAAAGCCTTTGGAGGATAATTTAAAAGACATCTCTGGATAAAAGGCAACTTCTCTTTTCCTTTTTTTCTTTTTTCTTTTTTTTTTATCCTCTCCAAGATGACAAATTTAATTTTAATTTAATCTTCTTAATCTGCAAATCTGCTTAATCTCAGTGAAACAGTGCCTTCTTCTTTGGGATTAAATTTAGAGAGGACCTTAGAGTGAAGAGCTTGCAGACAGTTTACACTCAGGAGCATGAAAGTAGTATTAACCCTTTACTGCCTGGCACTGTTTTCACCTGTTCCTGCACTCACCGAGAGAAAAATATCTTTACAGAGGTAGCAAAAAGGATTGAAGTCTGTCAAAACTGCCTTGATGGTGGCAATGGGGAATGGGCTAAAATCTACAGAACCCAAGTGGTCTCCAAAGCCCTTCTGCAGAAGTGCAGGGAGACGTCAGATAGAATCGGCCACCAGATGTTAACTCACTGATGGGCACGCTGCTTTGACATGTGCTTCCCTTGCTTTCTTCATCCCTGGAATCACCACCACCACTGGCCATTTCTCAATGCCTTCTGGTGTACGAAAGGGGCATGACCATCACCTAAAGCAGTGTGTGGAGCCAGGGATGGAGATGTGCTTGGAAGGGAGTGGGCTCATCCTGACCCCGGCTCCAACTAGGTCCTCCCAGACCCTCCAGGAACCATCACCCTGGACCATGTCCCCTGGGTTTGGTAAGGACTGATTGGGACCTTGTGCAGGGCTGGTGGGGGAAGACTTCCCCCACAGGTCCAGCATCATGGTAGAGGAAAACATCTCATTGATAAATGAGAAGAAACAGCCCCTTGGAAAACAATCATTGTTGCAGTCCATCCCTGTCTTGCTCTATATCTGAGCAGAAATAAACCTTTGAAAACCCAAAGAAAACTGGAGAAATTGGGAGGACCACTTGTAGATTTGGTGATGGTTCAGGTTTCTCCACTGTTCTGGGGTTGGATTCACAACTCCATGACTATGGACAACTTTAGGGCCATATCATGCCAGGGTAGGTCCTATAGCACCTGCTACCCTCCAGCTCCACAGCCCTGCTGCCGCTGAAGTCAGCACCAAAATTCCTGCTAACTTTGGTGTCTCTGCTGGTACCAGTGAAAATCAGGTTCTTGAAATAGCTAGATTGTAGGTCGACAAACTTCAGGATCCAAACGAGACTGGTGAGGGCTGCAGGGTGCATCTCCAGTCCCATTCTCAGTTTGCTCCCCTCTTCCAGTACATCCCAGTACCCCTAAAAGCTACAGAGGAGCAGAGAGTGAACCAAGTATCAGCCGTCTCATGTTCCCAGTGAGCATTTTATTTTTTATATCCCCACCAAAAGAGAGATTTTCAGATCACAAGTGATTTGCTTGGCAGCACAGGTAGGCAACAGGGGCTCCTGGCTGGAGCAACTGCACCAGTTCAGGGCGAGCTGGACCTGGGCATAAATCAGGAATAACTTTACCATGGGCAAGAATTCAGGGAAATTTTCTGGGAAGAGCTAGGAGAGGAATGCACAAGAGTATTTGCTCTGTTGTATTTCCAAAAACCTGATCCCCTCCTGTACTGATTTAGGGTCTTATTGCTAGAAACCCCCTTCGGTTTACTTAGGCCCAGGCTGAAGTGCACGTTTCAGTCACTTCCCTCACTTTTCAAAGCCACTATTGACAGCTGAAGGAATTGCCAGAAGGTTTGAAAAGTTGTCTTGACAATTCAGGGGTTGTAGAGATGTGGTGCGTCCCTTCTGGTATCCACTTAGACAGACTAAGAAGGTCAGCTCCATGTACAACAACTCAAGATGCAAGGGAACAACTTGCAAGGTGCCTAGAGCTTGATTTTCTTTGCATTGTTGATTCTTTCCCAAAGTAACTTGATTTTTTTTTAAATGAACTTTGAAAACACAGAATGGTATTGACTGCACGTTTCAGTGCCGTGATATCTTGGTAGCTACACTATAAGAAGGGTCTTATATTTGATATTTGGTTAATGGGTCAGTGTGTTTTATGTGCTGCCATCAGTAGAAGTCACCAAGTGCCTTCTTCCTAGAAGTAACAAGCAAAAATCAATGAGAATAGCTGCAGAAGGATGGGGATGCAAGTATTTAATTAAGAGACAGGCTGCGTAGTAGCTTTGGGCTAAGCTAAAAGTGATACCTACCAAAGTTCTGCTGTTTGAGTCAGGAAGATTCCTGCAGACTGAGGCAGCCGAACGCTCAGAGCTTCAGGGCACAATTCATCTGTCTGAGGCTGGAAGACTTGAGTCTTGAAGAGCTATGACCCTCATTGCTGGGTTCTTTGCAGTTCGGTCGCTCTACATCTGAGAGTTGGTGATGCTGAGATTGAGCAGAGTATGACGCATCCTAAATCTGAAGCTGTCTATCCCATTATTCCTCCCATTATTTCCTTTGTCAATCAGCAAAAATGATAATAAAGGGGGTTTTTTCACAGCAAAAGTCCTGAAGTAGGGATGGAAAATGTTTTTTTTATTATTATTATTGTCTGTGTCACTGGTATATCATGAGGCAGGACACTGGCAGCTGAATCCAACCTCTGCAGCATGAGGGCTGCGTGTCCCTGCATTAATTGTAAACCGGAGTGGGAAATTCAGCACACGGAAAAGTGCTGTGGGAATGGGTCCTCTCAGAGTTAAATGTAAAAATTATGGACCTCCTGTGAGCTTGTAGCCACACAAAATCCATGGTGAGATCAACATCCCTGCCCTGCGCTTTAGGGAGACAGCTGAGAGGGGCAGATGGATGTCTTTGATGTGGGGTACAGTATTGGGTGAAAATCTGCTGTTCTCCAACACCCCTGGCAATCCAGGGAAGTTCTCCCCCAGCATTTCCCTGGGAATATCATGATTAACACCTGCTGAAACAGTGAGGAGAATTTCACCTGTGCCTGAAATCTGGCAGGGTGGAGGGTAAATTTGAGTTTTATTCTGTTATTTGGTCCAATGGCCAGTGAAGGAAGATTGATTTGAGCCACTGACCTGCAACCATGGGTTTGAAAAGATGCTGTGTGCAAAAATAGCTTTAAAAGTAGGATCTGACACCAGCAGAGCATGGGAGAAGTTAAGGTGTAGGCATTATGATTTTATCTGAAAGGCGTTGCAGGAGCTCCTTGCAGAAAAACCTCCCCATGTCCCACTCCCAGCTGAAAACTCCATGGTTTGCTGATCTATTCAGTTTTCACTTGGTTTCCTTCCCTGTGGGTCCCTTCCAACTCACAACATTCTGTGATTCTATGACCCCTTTCTGTTTGCTGCAGTCTGTGGTTCCCCAGCCCCGGTCCCACTCAAGCTGCTGGGGCAACACCAAAGATTCCCTCTGGTTTTGCACAGAAGCTATTGCACTCTCACAGAAATTCAAGGGGTATCATCAGAGGATTGGGAACCCTTTCATGCAGATGTAACCCAAAGCAGGGACAATCTCAGTCAGGTCACCTGCAGAAGTGTCCCAGCTCTTATTCCCAAGAGAACTATGTCTACATCACCACCGGTGTTAATCTCCATCAAGAAGGTCCAATATAAATCAGAAAAGCTCTCCTGATTCACGCCAGAGAGATACTCAGGTCACCAACCAGCCAAGACCCCAGTGCTTCAGGCAGAAAAGCAGCTGGATTAAGGAGCTGCTGGTCAGTGTTTTTCTCTTTGACTTGTTTCTTGTCATTGCTCTGATCAGACCCTCATCTTGATGAATCAGTGAAGGGGAAGGATTTGAAGTTGGATAATCTATAGCTGGAAGAGAAAGATGATCATATTCTGCCTCAGAATACAGCCCATAATAAAAAGAATAATTATAATAATAATAATAATAAAATATTCCTATATAGACATCTCTCAAATCCCAACTAGCTGCCTAACTTCATTAAATAAAGACAAGCTCCCAGTGCAAGGAAATAATGTCTGAAATATTCTTTTCTCTGCACAAGCTTGGGAGTGTGCCTGTCCCTGCCCCATGTATTTATGAAAGATATGATTTTTTTTGTTATTGTACTTCAGGATTAACAGATATCCCTGGACTATAAAATACTCAACCACAAAATATAAAGCAAACAAGCCTCCGCGTCAGGGTAACGCATGGGCTGTGATTTCATCTCACGCCAGCCAAAAAAAAGTTCAGCTGCCCTGCGGCAAGTCTGACCTGAGTAGATTGAGTTTGGTGTGAGCTCTTTGCATTGGGAAGAGGAAAAGCAACAAGGCAACTGTGCACACAAGGGGGTCAAGGCTGGAGGAAATTAAATCTGAGGTGTCCAGGTCCAGCCAGTTGTTGTTTGGTTTCTTTCTGGCTTCCTAGAAATAACCCCAGAGCGGTGCTTTGAGATCAGTGGGATATTCTAGTTAAGGCGATGTGTCTGCAGTCCTTGCGAGGGGTAACCCCAGCCCAGACAGCTCAAGTAGAGACAGCTGCTGTCCCTGCCACCACCACCCTGTGTTCCCATGTCCCTTTGAAAAATTATGCTGAGAGTCTGAGAGCTGTCCCACAGCTGTGTCTCTTGTGTCATCTCTTTTCCTGGGCTGGATGTGTTGATAAGGGAATTTCCTCGGGTGTAAAGATGCTGGCTGGAGGATTTCCCTCTGCTTGGAAATGCACTGCTCAACCCCTCGATGAAATTCAGTTGAAATCAATCCCTGGTTTGCAAAGTTATTTGGGATGCAGACACAGAATCAAAGAATCACAGAACATTTAGGGTTGGAAGGGACCTCTGGAGATCATCTAGTCCAACCTCCGTGCCAAAACAGGTTCACCTAGAGCAAGTTGCATAGGACAGCATCCAGGTGGGTTTTGAATATTTCCAGAGAAGGAGACTCTACAACCTCTCTGGGCAGCCTGTTCCAGTGCTCTGGCACCTTCACAGTAAAGAAGTTTTTCCTCAGCACCACACTTATCACCCTGAACCTCCTAAATCACAGCTATTACCAGCCAGCCTCTGACCATGCAGCGTGGGATGAGGTGGTAAAGAATCTCTCCTGGCACTGAGATATAGAGCTGAGGAAATCCTGCTCCCTGGAGTCAGTGGGAGAGCTACGGCTCCAGCTAAACCCTGTAGTCGTTGAATTTTCTTTGTGCCTAAAGACCAGGATGAGGGAATAGCAGAGCTGGACTACAGCTGCCTCTGACTTAAACTCCTCCTGGGAACTGGACCTCGTTGCTGCTGAGCGGTTCCATCCCACATCCCACATCGCTGAGAGAGGGCGGTGAAGTCCGACCTGTATTTAAATTCTCACTAGACTGTGCAGCTCTTCAACCCCATGGCTGTCACTGGGCTCATCTCAGCTTTTTCAGATCTGATCTCTCCAAACCCCCTTGCCCTATGACACTGTCCAGATCATAGAATCATAGAATGGTTTGGGTTGGAAAGGACCTTAAAGATCATCCAGTTCCAACCCCCCTGCCATCAGCAGGGACACCTTCCACTAGACCAGGCTGCTCAAAGCCTCATCCAACCTGGCCTTCAACACTTCCAGGGAGGAGCAGCCACAGTTTCTCTGGGCCACCTGGGACAGTGTCTCACCACCCTCCACACCAAAGAATTTCTTTCTAATATCTAATCTAAACCTACCCTCTTTCATCTTAAAGCCATTTCCCCTTGTTCTGTCACTAACTGCCCTTGTCCAAAGTCCCTCTCCAGCCTTCCTGGAGCCCCTTCAGGTACTGGGAGGCCACTAGAAGGTCTCCATGGAGCCTTCTCTTCTCCAGGCTGAACAAACCCAACAGAATCAAGAAGAGAAGCCAGCAGAGATCTCCCACCCTTTTGTATGGGCTGTTTCTCTGCAAAAGGGCAAGTGTAGAGGGGATGCTCTATCTGCTCAGCTCCTGCTGTAAGTGTAATTTTAGCATCTCTCAATTAGTAACCATTACAATTAAAAAAAAAAATATATATATACATATATGTGTATATATATATTACTTAGAGTAAGCCCTGACCAAAAGGAAGAACCATATCAAAGATATTTTGCTTCCACATGGAGAATTTGCTTTCTCCCTCTCCATCCCCTCAACTCTTATAACATCATTTGGTTCCCTCGACCCATTACACCTCAAACTTCAGCTGGCCTTGCAAGAGCTGCCGTACTAAAGATGATCTTTGTGTTGTACTTTTCACGACATGGCAATAAACAAATTACCTTCGGAGCTGAAACTCAGCCAGCAGAATACCTGCTGAGTCAGACTGAGCTTTGCTGTCATGGGAAGAAAACACCCAAACTCGTGCTTGATGTACCTGACTTGGCATTAATCCCTTTATTTTCACAGAGGCCAGGCTGACCCTTGGCAGTGATTAGAGGGGCTCTGTGTTTTAGGGTTTTTCCCTTCCCTTCGGAGGCCCGGATTAGACTGATTTCCAGAAACCTGACTTTCAAGAAAGGAATTTTTGGACTGACAACATCCACTTAACAGATTGTACCTTGATCCTCCTGTAAAACAAATCCTTCTGACAGCATTCAGGTGGTGGTTTGGTTGTTGAAATCTTCTGCAAGGCTGGCCTGTCTTCCTGTCCATGTGTTTTTCCTTTTACTCAGCAAAGCAGAAAGTGGACTTCTCTGCCCCTTTTCCCTCTCACCCCTCCAGAATTCCTGGTTCAAGGCATTTCAGCAGCAAAGGGATTGTGCTCCAATCTCCCTTCTTCCCTTCTAAAGAAGGGAGATTGTATTTATATATATACAATTATATATATATATATATAATTGTATATATATAATATACCCTTGTATTTAGCAGTACAGACATAAATAGGGACTTTCAAGACTCAGAAGAGACACAGACAAGCTGAGAGACAACACAGTTGGTACCTACTTTCCTGCCTTCTGGTCTGTTGCTTGCAGGGACAGTGAAATAGTCAAGCCAAACCATTCCCCTTGTGTCCATGTTGAAGAAGTCATTGAGCCAGGCAGGAATAGGCAACACAGCCATCCTGTCCCAGCCCACCTCTCTGACCCTATCAAAGTACAGAACAAATGAGCCTTCAAAGTCCAAAGGTGTTTGGTGTCTTTGAGCCTTTCCACTGTAATGAACTCGAGTATCAGCCGTCTGTCAGATAAGGGCAGCTCATCAAAAGGAGACTTGGCCTCTTGAAAGAGACCTCCTCCTAGATCAGTGACTGGGGCAAAGGCTGGAGACAGGAGTTGCTGTCTCAGCACCCAGGGCAGGCTGGTTATCTTGTTTTTCACATGGCTGCCCTGTTGCTAACCAGGGTTTCTCGATGTTATCTTTACTTCAGTCTCCCTTTCCCTCTCTCCAAGCATTTCAGTGTATTTTTCTTCTTGGTCTTGCCACACTGAGAGCAAGAAGCAGCTTCTATGGCATCGGTAAAGGCAGGTTTGAAAGTCACTGAGTGTCCTTAGAAAACCTTATTTTCCCTTCACTGAACTTTGGCTTGGGACCTAAATGGTTTGTTTTGTTTTGTTTTGTTTTTTTCTGAATGTTTTAACAGAGAAGTAAGTGATGTGCAAAATCTAGCTGATGCTTGCCAGGGTTTAAGGGATGAGGCACTTTGAGCAGCAGATGGTAAGGAACTACCACCTCTTGGACACACAGCAGAGGACAAATGATCAATCAAGTGGGACTCAGTGATACTTTGGGGCACTGTGACACTGTTTAGGACCACTAGCAAATTAATAATCTCATTGCCTTGATTTATTAACCTGGTTAATACTCCCTGGGCACTTGAGGGAGTGCAACATCTCAGGAGAGCCCTGAACCCATCCCATACACTGAGCATAGGAACAGTGCTGGTAGTAGACACACAGTAGGATATTTCTTAGCTCAGAAGGAAAAGGAGGGTTTCAGAAGCTGCAGGCACCCTGGCCCTGCTCTTCCCAGGATGGCTGGGACTACTGGACCCAGGAACATTGTTTGAACCTGATTTTGTTTACACTTTCCTGCACTGTGCTGTCCCCCTGCTCCATTTCCCCATCATGATAACAACCTGCTCTGTCATTTCTGTTGCTATCTTTAGCTTTCCTTTCACAAGTCTAGGGAGAAAGAAAATACCTTTTTTGATCAGCCTGGAAGGCACATGGGGCTGCATTCAGATCACTCCCTGTAGGCACATTGAAGCCCGTCAAAAGACAAGGCAGATTGACTCCTACACCTAGATCACGTTCCTACAGCTTCCCTAGCCTGCAAGACCTGAGAACATCTCTAACCCACTTGATTCAGTGACATAGTGAGGCCAAGGGCTCCTGAGACAGCTCAGCTGTAGGAAACCATAGGCTGACTCACCGAGTAATTAATTCATTGATCTTGTGAATTAAAACATGTTAGGCAATGCCTGATGTCTTCTAGGAGCAAATAGCCAGTAGCTTCTTTTGTTTTGCAAAGATACAAACCAAATTCCAAAATTCAGTGAAATCACTGGACTGATTTCCATGAACTTCACATGCTCTTTCCATCTATCCCACTTTTATTGCCTAAACCCCTTCCTCACCTCAATGTTACCTTGATTTTTTTTTTTTTTTTTCACTCCTACATCCCAAACCACTTCTCCTTTTAGACATTGAGCAATCAGAGCTAAAGTAGCTTTGAGACACCAAAGCTATGGAGAGTGATTGCAAGGAAATGACCCATTTCTCCTGGCTGCACTCAAAAAGCAAGATCAATAAAGCAACACTGTGTAGCGTATCTATTTCGTGGTTAGTAATTTCACTCAGCTCAGTAAAAATCCAACAAAAAAAACCAAAAATAAAAGTAGGAAGGAGGTGATAAGAAATGGAACTGCTGAGAGGTGACCAACGTATAAAGCTTCAAAAGCTAAAATTGTTGGCTTATCAAAAGCCATGAGCTTATGGAGCCTTTTAACCTCTCAAAAGTTGGTATCCCTGAAGTTTTCCCTGAGCTTGTGTTTTCTTCCCGTGCCCTCGAGGTTATGCTCGTTGAATTGCTTGTTCTAAAATGGCCTCTTCAGTAATTAGAGGAGACCAGGAGTTGAGATTTTGCTCTCCCGTTGAATTTCTGTGGGCTTTCAGGCATTTCTTGCTCTGCATGTGCAGCAAAGGCACAGAGGACATGTGGGGAGTGAAGGTGGGCTCTGTGTATTTGGAAACATGGTTTATTTTTATTGTTCTTCCCAGAAAAGGATAAAAAAGGGAGAGAGAGATGGTTCTATAGGCACCGAGATGGAATTGTTTTCCCAGTCTAAATAGCCATGGTTACTAAAACACACACCAGTAGGTGGTCAGAGTCTGATGCACGGTATCAAACACAGACGTGGCTTGTTTTCTCTTGTTCTAAATTACCAGGACTGTTTGTCCAAGCTTGCCACTGAATGGGGACAAAGCAGGATAGGGATGATTTGGTTTTAGATATCAGCAATGGGGGCTCATGCATCTCAGAGCTGCCCCATATCCTCAAGGGCAGAGCATCCCACCACAGAACATGTGTGATTGCACCCCACAGAACCTGGGTGGGCCTTGAGGTCTTATTTTCTCAGCTCACAAAGATACAGGATTTAGTAGAAAATTGTTATGCATGAGTGTATATACAAGTGAGCATGCGGGTATAACCGTATGGCTCTGACTCATGCCATAGCATTGGTAAACAGTCTTGGAACATCCCACCATATGATCCCTCTGCAGAGTACCAGCTTCATTTCCAAATCATTTCCCACCATGACTGGTGTTTCTCCATCAGCCTTTCACCACCACAATGAAGCATGTTTGTTGGAGGTTTTTTTGTTTGGATTTTTGGGTTGTTGTTTCATTCCTGGGATCAGATTTTCTCTGTGATTTGCCTTAACCTCATCATAGAAACCACAAAACTCAAGGGGCCAGAGCTTTCTGCTGGCGTAAATCAGTGGTGTTCCTGTGGAGTGCAGAATGGCCAAGAGAGTCTCATCTGATGTCAATCAGTGTTATTGCAGGGAAATAAAAAGAGATCCAGAAGGTAAACTGGAGAAGCCCAACTGGCACATGCTGGTTCTGGTCTCCTGGCCCTGGGTTACATCTGGATGGGAAAGGAGAGGATTCTGCAAACTGAGAAATCTGGGTCAGATGACAAACCCCCAGTTTCCAGATGCTTCTCCAAACCATGTTCAGCCATGCTTCAGTAGCTTCTTTTGTGGCTGGCTGCCTTGTGCAATGAATGCCTTCTTGAAAGCATTTAAACAAGAGCAATTTGGGGGAGTGGATCTGAAAGTGGGGAGTGTTGCTCTTGTTTCTGGCTATGATGGTGGAGGGAAGGATGATAAGCATGTTGGCAGGCTGGATTTTTCAAACCACAAGTCAGGGCTGAATTCAGCTCTGGATTTTGGTCCTTTCTTAAAGGATGCCAAATCATGATGTCTGAATCTCTGAGATTTGAGCAAAATATGCATCAGTGTTTAAAGCAGACCATGCAATAGATGATTTTTCCTTCTTTCCACCCAAATTTTTATACTGATTTTGCCCTTCTATCCCTTGGTGTCATTGACAATGTTGGTGTGATCAACAAATTGAAATATAAGTGCTTTTTGCATATATTTGATAGGACTGGAAGTGGGAAATCAGGCAACTGAAAGTCACAGCTACTGTGTACTCCTAATTTACTCTGCCATCAGCAAAAGGTGACTCAGGTTTATGGAGGAGTAGGGGGAGGGGAGAGTGCTTCAGCTGGTGAAAATGGAACAGAGTCAGCTTTTGTTTTGCTCCCAGGTCAGGATCTGGCTCTGGTTCTGTGTCAACAAATCTGAACACAGAGAGGATCTCCGTAGATGTCAATACGGGCATGTGCTTGGCTGACCTGACTCAGCGCTTCCTGGAATGATAAGGGCTCTGGGTTACTCAGAAAAGCAGAATAATGGTCAAGCCAAAGGGTGAACTGACTGACATCCTATGAGCAGAACTGGGTGGAGGAAAGGCCTGAGGTAGAGTAGGAGTAGACAGCCCAGTTGGACCCCTGCATCCTTCCATTTGCTAAATTTCCCTCTTATACTTGCAATGCAGCCAAATCTGCTGTATAACCATCAGCATTGCTGCTGGGGATACCAATGAGTGAGATTCCATAGGGTGGGCACAGAGATCCAGTAGACCTGGGCATGCAACTCCTTTTCCAGTCTGGTGTCTATGTTTGCTAACAGTGCCAGCTTTCATCATCAGCACTGGTAGTCCTCCAGAAGAACCAATTGTGCATTACTTCACTGCTGTAGCAGTAGCCTTTGCTTCTCTTCTGAATTTCCTTGTTCATCACTTTCCCCTTTTGCCTCTTGGTATCACCATCATTTCTTAACCTGCTTCTGGCTTTAAGCTCCCAGCTTTCAAAATGGATATCTAAAATGAAATAGAGGGGAAGAATACACCATTGGGAAGTACTTCCTTAGGTTTCAGAGTCAATACCTTGTAGAAAGTGGACCAAGCAAAGATCTGTAGTTCATGCTCCGAAACCATCAGGCTGGGAACTCCAAGTTTCCCAGAAAGCATGTAGGAAAATGCAAAGTGGAATGAATTGGGAAGAGAAAGCTCTTTGACCCATAAAATCCCAGCGTTTTGTATCTCATCTTCCATCTTGTTGCTGTAAGGATGGGGAAGAGGAGTGTGACAGACGCTGGAGCACCTCTCCTGTGAGTTTAGGCTGAGAGAGTTGGGGCTGTTCAGCCTGGAGAAGAGAAGGCTCCGGGGAGATCTTCTAGTGGCCTCCTAGTACCTGAAGGGGCTCCAGGAAGGCTGGGGAGGGACTTTGGCCAAGGGCAGGGAGTGAGAGAACAAGGGGTGATGGCTTTAAACTGGAAGAGGGGAGATGGAGATGAGATGTGAGGAAGAAATTCTTTGGTGTGAGGGTGGTGAGACACTGTCCCAAGTTGCCCAGAGAAGTTGTGGATGCCCCCTCCCTGGAAGTGTTCTCGGCCAGGTTGGATGAGTCTTTGAGCAACCTGGTCTAGTGGAAGGTGTCCCTGCTGCTGGCAGGGGGGTTGGAACTGGATGAGCTTTAAGGTTTCTTCCAACCCAAACCATTCTATATTTCTATGGTTCCTCCTCCCTCCCCTTCATCTCCTGCTGGGGCATGCACAGCCACCACATCTTTCCTCCCTGCCATGACTTCCCCTATGTCTCTGAGGCTATAGCTGCCCTCAGCTCCAGGTGAGCTGCACGTCAAGCCCTGCAGTGTCTCCCCTCCATACCCAGAAAAAGGAGGAGTCAGGGTGGGGATGCTGGAGCTGACTGGTTGGAGCAGGGAAGAACGTCATACTCCAGAGCTGCCTGCACCACACTGAGAGCTTAATGTCCCATCATCACAGAGCTGGCCTTGTTGTAACGGCACCCTGACCATGCACAGCTCCCGGCCACTGCTGGCAGCTCCCTGTCCGCGGTTGCTGCTGGGTAGATTTTTTGGAACAGATCCCCCTCCCCCTCTAGCAAAAGGAAGGGGTCTGCAAGGAGAAGGGGACAGAGAGGGGAGTGGAGTGGTGTCCTATCTCAGCCACCAATGATGCTGACCCTATCAGGTCGTGAATCAAGACATTAATCAAGTGTTATAGGGCTTGGGACGAGGTCAGATACCTGTGGTTTGAGGCATGCTGGCAGGATTCAGCATCGCCAGAGTCATAATACCACACACTGCTCATGAAAGAGTGGAGCTGCGATGTTCCAGGAGGCATGGTGCCAGGAGGGACAGAGGACAGGCTCAGGAGATGGCTGTTGATGGGGGTGGGAAAGGAAAGGAGAAAGGAAGAAGGGAAAAAAAAATAAGAAAGAAAGAAAGAAAGAAAGAAAGAAAGAAAGAAAGAAAGAAAGAAAGAAAGAAAGAAAGAAAGAAAGAAAGAAAGAAAGAAAGAAAGAGAAAGAAAGAAAGAAAGAAAGAAAGAAAGAAAGAAAGAAAGAAAGAAAGAAAGAAAGAAGAAAGAAAGACCTTCTCCATGGGTTTCCTGCCTGCAGGAGTACAAGAGAAGAGGGCTGCCTACTTTATAACCTGCCTTGCCTTCTGTATCCTCTACACAGGGATTTTGCTGATCGTGCCTTCCCACAAGTGCTGGCAAGAAAGTGAGGATATGAGAGTATGAAAATTAATTACACCAACCAGGCAGGAGAAGTAGCAGAGGAGTGTGGAAAGGCAGGGCCTTAAGTTCTGGGCCAGGAACTTGGGAGAGAAATAAATGAGATTCCTGTTCCTGGGAAGGGGGGACCAGAGGAGACAGGGCCCCTTCATTGTCCCTCTGATTGAGGCTGCTTTGCTTTCTAAGGCAGCATGAAACAGGCTCTCAGCTGCATCTGGTTTTCAGATGGTATTAGGTGTTATAAAGTCTAAGGAAAGTTGTCAGGAGTTCAGGTTTGGGTCCACCCAGGCAGTTTGCAGAGCTTTCCATACTGGTTTCTCCCTGCCCATGACATGACACCATGGGTGAGTTCACAGGATGGGAGAAGATCGGGGAATCTGCTATGGCAACTCATATGAAGATGGTGATGTACCAGCCAGGCTAGAGAACACTGTGGTCCCTTGTCTCAGAGCTCCATCCACGCTTCCATCCTCCCATTCCCTAACAACACAAGCAGGAGAGTGTGGCAGAAATAATGTGGCCAGTAGGATGTGGGGAGTTATCTTACCTCTATACTCAGCATTGGTGAGGCTACACCTCAAGTCCTGTGTTCAGTTTTGGGCCCCTCACTCCAAGAAGGACATGGAGGTGCTGGAGCGTGTCCAGACGAGGGCAACGGAGCTGGGGAAGGGTCTGGAGCACAAGTGTGCTGAGTTCCCGGCTGAGGGAACTGGGCTTGTTGAGCCTGGAGAAAAGGAGGCTGAGGGGAGACCTTGTGGCTCTGTGCAAGTCCCTTGGAGGAGGGTGGAGAGAGGTGGGGGTGGGTCTGTTCAACCAAGGACCAAGGGACAGGACAAGAGGAAATGGGCTCCAGTTGCACCAAGGGCAGTTGAGATGGGATGTGAGGAAGAATTTCTTTGCTGCAAGGGTTCTGAGGCATTGGAAGGGGTTGCCCAGGGCAGTGGTGGATTCCCCATCCCTGGAGGGATTGAAGAGTCGTGTAGACATAGTGCTGAGGGACATGGGTTAGTCATAGGGGACTGGTCAGTGTTGGGTTCATGGTTGGACTCCATGATCTCAAAGGGCTTTTCTAACTGAGGCAATTTTGTGATTCTGAGAACTGGCCCAGCTGTGCCCAGCACAGGGCATCCCAGGATGGGAAATGTATCACACATAACACCAAGCTGCAAATGCAGAAGACTGGGAGAGCAGGTAGTGTAAGGAGAAAGAAGGCTCTCTGTTTTCAATCAAGTCCTGAGCATGCTGTGAGGGATTTGTAGGGACACACTGGCTAAGTAAAGTTGTGTTTTCCTTTCTGTCTCTGCTGCCTGGAGGGAGGAAGGGTCCCCATAGCAAGCATGGAGCTGACCATGACACTGTCAGGTGTCCTTGCTTGGAAGTCAGATGAGATGGATCTCACCTGCTTTTGGAGGCCACAGCTTCTCCATCTCCAAGGGAGGGAGGTTAACCTAGTTTTCATCCATAGGCAGCAGAGATCCAGCAAGGAGAGAGATGCTACAGCAGGCATCTAAAGGAAGCAGATAAGACACCCCATGACATAGCTGATTTCTGCCTTACTCTTGAGAGAGCCTGGATGGTGAGCTCATGACACCGTGGATATCTTCAGCAAGGCGAGCTGAATCACTAGGTAAGACAGAGGCAGACCAGCCCTCAGGAGACTCTATGTCTGCCACATCCAATCAGTGCCAACTAAACTGCTTCTGCCTGTGGTCTAGGCAGCCATCAGCCACCTTTGAACAGGAGACGCCAGGCTACCCTACAAGGCAAAGCCCAGTCCTGTTGTCTTAGCACTGCATCTTTCTCCTCTTTTTTTTCTGTTCTTTACCTGTTTCTGGTTTGATAGTCTTATTATTGTATCTTTTGACCACAGCTGGCCAACCTCCCTCTTTTGAAGACAATAATGTTGTGCTTGTGGAATTGTGGTTAACGGCATCAGCAAGATGTTCTCAAAGGCTTCCCGGTTTCCGTGAGCACTGTCTGCTCTGAATTTATTTTGCCAGTTGATGCCAACAATTGACCTTGTAAGTTTTTTTCCCTCTGCCATGTAGAAAAAAAAACCCAAACCTCTTCAGCCTCTGCAGTATAATGAACATCTCTTTCTTTTTCTAATGAAAAAACATTGCAGGTAGCACCCAGTGCTGCAGTGAGACCTTGCCTTAACAACTCATTGGAATGATTATAGGCAGAAAATACTCCAAAAATTATCTTGGAATGGTTAGGGTTGGAAGGGACCTTAAAGATCATCCAGTTCCAACCCCCCTGACAGCAGCAGGGACACCTTCCACTAGACCAGGTTGCTCAAAGCCTCATCCAGCCTGGCCTTCAACACTTCCAGGGAGGGGGCATCTACAACTTCCTTGGCCAACCTGTTCCAGTGTCTGACCACCCTCACAGTGAAGAACTTCTTCCTGATATCTAATCTAAACCTCCCCTCTTTCAGTTTAAACCCACTTCCCCTTGTTTTGTCATTAACTGCCCTTATGAAAAGTCCTTCTCCAGTTTTCTTGTAGGTCCTAATTATGACAGTTGCTTAAAATATCATGAGCTTTTCAAAAAGGGGAAGTTTTTCTCTTCCTTTTTCTCCCTTTATTCTGGCACTCTGGAGTTACTAATCTCCATCTTCTTCCTGCATGTGCTCTAGCAAGTCATCCTCTGGAAGAAGTTGACGAAGTAGACAACTAAAGAGTTTGGAAGAGTTATTGAAAGTAAAAGCTTTTTTGCTGTTTTTCATGTTCATCATCTAACCAGTCAACGTGTGGCAGAGGAAAGTGTTAGGGCAAATTAAAAGAAAACAATAATCTTCAGTGTTTTCAATCCTCTGGGGGTTACTGCTGTTTGTTTTGTTTGTATATGACTAGGTGTTCTCCTGCGAATGCCTCAGAAGAAAATTTGTTTCATTTGTTCAGTGTTTTGGGGATGATTTGGTCTTTTGTTGCATTTGTGATGTTCAGAATCGGGAGAAGTTTTCCCCATGTTCAGTTTGGGGAAACACACCTTTGGAAGAAGCAAAACCCTACATTTAAAAATTAAAAACCAAAACAAAACAAAACAAAAAAACAACAACAACAACAAACCCCAAAAACCCCCAAAAAACTTAGGAAGCTGCTTTCTCCTCCAAGTGCTCCTGTTTCCTCTTGGTTTTGTTGGAGCTGGAAGCTTTTAGAGGCAGAGACTGCCTTGTACTGTGATCCAGGTTCATCCTCCCTTCTCTTGGGCATCCCAAGCAGGAGACTCTTCTTGCTTACTCTGAGATGTCTAGGTGTCTACCTGGGCTTTGTGGTCTGAGTTTGTCCATGGAGCTCCAGCCACCACAGCAATGAGCCTGGGGAGAGATTCAGTTCACTCTACATAGGCAATGAAGGCTCAATTCATTTGCCTTCATGCAGTCATCTACAGGCACCCAGGGTGTCCTAGTTATCTGCCAAGGGCAGGTAGACATGGTACAGGACCAGCAGGAAGCCATGGAGCAGGAGCTGGAGGCCAAGTGAGCTACTGCAGGGCATCAAGTTGCACTCAACACCTTGTTTCTTGCCACTGAGCAGATTGTGGGGAAACAAGGTTTGGGATTTTCCTCTCTGTGGTCAGTGAAGTAAAACAGAGACCTGGAAAAGGTGCATCACCCCTCACAAGCAGAGTCTGTCTTTCTCTGTTGACTAACCTGGAGGGACTTTTACCCCAGGACAGCTCAGGTACATGTGGTGGATTTTGGCCTAAGTGATTATGTTGTAGTAATTTCTAAACAGTTCCTATTCCTGGTCAAATCCTGCAGCTGCTGTAGTAATGCCAGTGGTTGTTACCAATAAAAATCCTTCTAAGATTGCAACAAGGCTTAGAATTTTATCTTTCCTTTCTATCCAGAATATTGGACTTTGTGTGTATTTTAAATTTTAAATAAAATTTTTAAAAAGCTTTTGTTGGGGAAAAAAAGCCAGAAAAACCCCATTTATCTGGTTGTAAATCAATCTACTAATTTCAAAGACCAGAAGGAAAATATCCTCTTGAGCAGGAACTTCTGAGAAAATCATGGCAAGTCCCTGTCCTTGCCATCTCTTTGCATTTTCATGTAACACTGAAGAGTGGCTGGTACAGTTACATCACAGGCTCCCATCTTCTTCAAGTCACTGCAGAGGGGTTGGACTAGATGACCTTTAAAGATCCCTTCCAACCCAAACCATTCTATGATTCTATGATCTAGAACCACAAACTGTATCTGTTGTATCAGGTACAAAACCTCCCTGGTTTTGAGTCTGCAGTTCTCAGTTTCACTGGCAACGATGAACACTGAGGTTTGTCAAAGGTGGATAAAAATCCCAGAGTCTGTCATTAGTAGACACGCTGTTTTGATGCAAGGTCCACACCTCCACCAAGAAATAGTGAAAGGCTCACAAATGACAGAGCAAGATTGAAAGCCACCACTCAGTCAATAATTTCCACATTTCTGTGGCCAAGGGAACAGTTCGTCACTAATATTTCCTTCAGACCACCATGATTTGAATCCTCTGACCTTTAGTGAAAAATATTAGTGTTTATTCTGGTTCTGTAGAGAAACTAGGGATCCCTCGTCAAGACCTTGCCAGCAACTGGCTGTTGTGGACCATGGCATGGGAACACTGGCCTAGATAGAGACAGAATGAGCTGCTGGCCTCTACTGAACTGCAGACCAACAGGTGGGACTAATCTCACTTTATCTAGCCTTTTAAAAATTATCTATTGAGTTTTCTTCTGTAGTCAGTATGTCAGTCAACCTCTCCTCTCATCCTCTGTAAGGTGGTTTGCATTGCCTGTTGATTCTTCCTGCTTTTCTTTGTGGTCTATAGAAAGAGCCTTGAACAACATGCTAGGGTAGATGCTTAACCTTTATATGGGTAAGGATGGAGATGGCTCCACACCAAAATAACATGTGTTCTATTTCTGGCTCTGCCAGTCACCCTGGGGTGACTTTGAGAAGACCCTTCCTTTTTTGGTTCTTCTGTCCTTTGTCCAACTTGCTTCTTTAGGCTTGGTTCTCGAAGCACCTAGGTACTAATTGAAATATGAGGGAGTTATCACCAAAACAATTTTACACCCTAATTTCTGGGCCCTGAGCCATAAGTTCCTCAGAGGAGAGAGGTGTTTTGCTGCAAGCCTCCATAAAGATAAGCATAACAGCAGCGGACTCTTATCTGTGGCCTCAAAATGTGTTTGTCCTACAAACACTGATGTAAATCTCTAGCTTGTGCCTCCCACAGGAATCACTAATACAGATCTATTGGCTTTAGAGTGGTGGCTGGTTTTGCTGTAGGCACACAGCCAAAAATAACATCTTCCTGTCCTCCCCCTCCAAAATCTATTGTGTCAGTCTAGTGTCTCATTTCAGATGGTGCTTCTCTATTTTCAGTTGCAAAGGATCCTCAGCATGGAGGTGAGCACATAGACTGAGGTGTGCATCTCACAGACACTCTTGCTGTGTCTTCAAAGGTGTTTGGCACCAGTAGAGCAATTATGGATGGTCTAGGGGGAAAATAAGAATGGAGGTTGGTGTTCCCCAATGTCTGCTTGCCCCTGTAGAGGATGGAGTCTGGCCAGAGAAGCTTTCTGCTTTCTCATTGCCTCTGCTACAAATCAACCCAGGATGGGAGGGAAGGGAGCTGTAAAAAAAATCACAGTTAATGGATTTGAGAGATCATTACAACGGGAACTGTGCACGACAGCTTTGTGGTTTCAGCAGCCGCTCTGAAATCACTATCTTCTCTCTCCCCCTGCATCTGAGTGCTCATGGATATTGTTTCAGACTTCTGGTCAGCTGAGCAGGATAAGTTGAGTTTGTGCAAGGTATTAGTTTGTTTTCTCCAAAACTGTCTCCTGCTGCTTCTTATTTCTCATGAAAAATCCAATGAAACTTTTGAATATTTAGGAATTTTAGCCTCTGGTAACCTTTGGGTAAAAAATCTTCCAACTGAACTAGTCTAGTCTAAAACATCTCTCCCTCATGCTGTTTTTTTCTATGCCAATGCACATTTCATCTGTGGAACTCATTGCCGTAGACCAGAAATATGACCAGAAATAGAGAAGAATTCAAGTATGGGCATAAAAATGGAGAAAAGTACCAATAATATATGATATTAATAAAATTTTTGAGAAGTGATCTATACTGCAATGCTCAGGACATAAGCTGGTCTGCTCTAAATAAAGGCCACAAAGAAGTCTGGGGGTTTTTTTTCCCAATGGAAGACTCTTTAAAAGCTGTGTATCACAAAATTTCTTTCGCCTTCATCTGAAGCAGGTGGTGCTGGGCAGAATCAAAGGCAGGATGTTAGAATTCAAGATCAAGGGGATCAAAACCGAGCATGGTTTTGCAGCTCCTTCAGGCAGAGGTCAGAGACCTGCCAATTCCCAGGCAACAAAGTGAAGCGTTTAATGTGATGTAGTCATGAGGGTTCAAAGACTTCAGTAAATTACAGAATTTAAAAGAGAAAAATGTTTTGCCCACAGGAAGTCAGAGACTAGTCCTCTCCACCAACACACCAAACTTGTGAGCTAGCATTGGGATCTCTGCTTTGAACAACCCTCAGTGGATCGGTCTTCCATAAGAAAGTCTGGCTTGGTCATGCCTTTAATCACTGCAAGTCCTCTGTACCACAACATCTTGCAGCAATGAATCTAACTCCATCCTGTACGACTGTCTCAAACCTGCCACCTCCTGACTTGAGCTGATGTCCCACAACTGCACTGTCACCCCACAGTTCTTGTAGCCAAGCCCTGATAACGCTACTAAGAAACATCCTTCTCCCTCTGTGGAAAGACCCAATAGGGTTGAGAGGGCTCCTCAGACCACAAGGTTGTACTTAGCCTGTATCCACCTACAAAGGACCTGTCAGCACAGCCTCCATCAAGTTGTTAAAGAACCATTAGAAGATTTTTGGCTCAAAGTTTATGCATCTGCCATAGGCAACCCTTTGGTTCATTGCTGCTGAGAAGTCTTGTCACTCTTAAATAACAGAGTCCAGGAATAATGTTTTCTCATACATCCAGTGGAGGAAGTGACTTTGTCTCACTCTGAGAGGCAATGACTCATTGTCACCTCTTGTTTGGGTTTCCACAGGCCCATGAAGCTACTAGAGCAGACCTCCGGTCAGTGGCTTTCTTGTTCACAGTCTGTAGCCACCAGCCTATATACAGCATGTCTGTATGTTGGAGAAACCCCTCCAGTACCTGCATGAGACCCCACAGCTTCACTCAGAACATGGCAAGGCATGTCCTTAGCATTAAAGGCTGGAAAATCACAGGTCCTCTGCTTTGTGTACTGCCTGCCTGGATTCAAGCTTGAGATCTTGATCCCTTCCATCTAGAGGTTCCATATCCTACATCCAGAATATCAGAGAAATCTTTAACTTTGGATGCAGACATTAATAATAACAGCAGTCTTTGGTGGCCACAAAACGCCTTATAGCAAGTGCAAAGGTCATCTGTGGAGACACCCGTTTGTGTCCTGAGGTGGCCCAAGAGTGATAGAGAACTCATGATCTGTGAGGCTGAGGAGAGAAGCCGTCTAGTCTAGAGAAGATCAAGGGGACACATGATTACAGCCTTCCAACACATAAAAGGCTTCTGCACAGAGGAAGGAAGAGAAAAAAAATGTTCCTCATGTCCCTGAGGGATAGGAGGTAATGACCTTAGATTACAGCAAAGGAAATCACATTAAATGTCAGGAGAAGCTTTTTAAGAGAGTACAGTAGGGCAAGGGACCAGACTGTCTCATGAAGGGACAGAGACTCCCTGTCAATGAGAATTTCTCAAACATATTCAGCACCTCACCAAAGCAATTACAACAGAGCTTATTCTGCATTTGATTAAGAAAAGGGACATGGTCCTTTCCACCAGACCTGTCTTTCTAACAGTCTAGCAGTGACATAATTTTCCCAAAGACCACTTAGCCCACCACCTCCACCTTCCTCTCTGTACCCAAGACCCATTTAGTTTTACCTTTCTTCTCTAAGGCAACTTACCAGCAGTGAGTAGATTAAACAAACCCAATCAGGACCTTTGAAACCCCTGAGACAATCCCCTTTGCATGCAATCGTCGTTCAGGGAAGGAGAGGAGGAAGCAAGCAGCATGTCCTAAATAAATTACTACATTTTTAATGTGATCCTAGAAGGTTTTTCTCAGATAATGGTGGTGACTGGAGGATGAGATGAGTTGTCTCGCTATTTTAATGGCCCCAGCCCAGAAAGTCAGCCCTTTAGGACAAGGAAGCCCATCAGCCTGGGTAGAGCTATCTAATGGAGTAAGACATTGTAGTGTGACTCTTTCTAAGTCTTCCTGTCTAAAAGCAGATATCTGGGCTGTCAACAAAACCTTCTTTTCTCAAGCAGAACAAAAGCAATTTGCCTTCAGCCAAGTTGGGTTTCCTTTGTTATGCAACTGTCAGTGGTCTCCCGAGTTTAACTGTGTAATTACATTCTCCACAGCTGACTTTGGTTCAATGGGTTTCTTATCCACAGCCTGTAGCTACCAGGCACTTGCACAGCATGTCAACATCTTGGAAGACACCCTTCAGTATCCCAAGTATGTATATGTGCACGGAGGGTGCAATACATGGAGCAGATTCTCAAGTACGTCCAGACCCAAGTGCAAGGCTGGGCTGATACAAGATGGTTTTTCATGGGAATGACCAAGCTAACAGCTGCTTTGTGTCACCAGAACCCTGCAAAACAGCCAGTGTAGGCCAGTTGAATCAGTCTCTGCAATCTTCACTGTGTTTATGGTACTGGTGGTGTTTTATGGTGTGTTTATATGTGCTTCATGTTCTGACTTTCTGTGTAGGCACATGTCACTGCAGAGCGTGGATGTATGACTGGTCCAGCCTCTGTTTGTGCAGGTGATCCATGAGGAAATCTGTATCCTCTGCATCTGGACCTGATTTCCAGGTTTTGTTTATCCATGTTCTCCAGACATACACATGGATCTGCAGACTTGAGCCCTCTAAAAATGCTGCAAGTTCAAACCACCAAAACATTCGATATTTTCTGAAAATTCTGGGCCATTATCACCTGTGTATGAATCCACATGACTGGGCCACTGGACTTGAACTGATGACAGTTCTGCTCCCTCAGCCACCAGTGCTATTTGGAAATATCATCTCTCATGCATCTGGGTAGTCCTACGCACCATCCATCTGGTTATCTACTAAATAAGTATATAGGCAGTGCAACCTGTGTATCTTTTCAGTCTAATTAGTGCTACCACCCCTCTTTTCCTCCTTTTTAAGGGTTATTATTTCTCCTTCCTCCTGTTCTACACAGGAAATGTTGGGTTGCTGCCTTTCATAGAGCTCCCAGGAGGTAGAGCAGATCAATTTTTAATTCCATTTCCTTTCCTTCTACTATGGGTTTATATAATAGCATAAAGGACCTAAAAGAGGCAGAAGACTGGAAAGAGACAGACTCATTTGCTAATACCCAGAAGGGTGGGAAATAAAGGCAGGTCTGATGTTTTTCTGTCTGCCTCGCAGGAAAAGAGTTTATGATTTTCTTGTAAAAGTCATCAGGTTGGTAAATGAAATTGGCCTTGCAGCAGTGATATTTTTGTGCTATGCTCTTTAAAATTCAGACCCACACCAGCTCTGCACATGGCCTCTGGCAGCTGTAGGAAGGAGTGGGGCAATTGCTGTCCCAGTGAGTCTGGAGCCTTCAAAATGTGATGGTCACTCAACTACCCTTGAGCTTTCTTACTTGCTCAGTCTCAAGCTTGTGCAGAGTTTCAGCAGTCCCAGGACTCAAAATGTCCTGTGATGGGCTCAGTAGGGAAGGTTTAGTTTGACATGGTTTCTGCTCTGAGCTGTGTCTTTTCCTCCTCATCCTAGAGCTTGTTCTAAAGACAAGGGCAATGACCTTCTTGTGTGTCATTAAGAAGGTTGGAGTAAAGGCTAAAAGAGGGCTCTTAGTCTTATGGTTGTGAGCCAATGGAAATAAACACAATTGCTCTTAGTAGGAAATCAGATCTGGCCCCCAGTGGGCCAGAGGCAAAAGAAGAAATTTGGTCAGTGGTGATGGGAATCTAGCTTGGGAGATGCAGCTCATGCAAGTTCCCTTCCTCTCACGCATGACAGGACATGAACAGAGCAAAGCCAAGTCATGTCTAGGTTATCAGCCACCTCTGCAGAGGAGGATGCCTTTTGGGAGGCTAAATCCTTGAACAGGAAGCCCCAGGAGGAATATGATCCCCCCAACCTGAAGCTCTGCTTCTGCTTGGTCCTTCCATCTCTATTTACACCTGCCATGTGTGGAACACCCAGGCTCCCCTGGAGGCAGCAACCGGAGAAAGGATAGAGAGATGCCCTGAAGATGTTACTAAATCTTGAGTGATGAGAGGTGGAGGACACTCAGCATCAGCTGGATGGACAGCCTCCTTGCACCCTTCTCCATAGGTTCTTCATGTTTTCCCCTATTAACAGCAAGAAGCTGGGATAAATCTCCAGAGGAAGGGCCAAGGAACCATGTCAGAAGGGGATCACCTGGACCCCTTGTCAGCGATCTCCTTCTCCATGCTATGACAAATACACACGGAGTCACCAGCACAGAGATGCCTTCTCTTGCTCCCCTGGTGGCAATCCCAGAGGCTTAGTTTGGTTATCACTCTGATGGCACAACATCATTTTCTGGTACAACAGGATTCTGATCTGTGGCAAAGAGTCTCTTCAGTGTATATTTAGGTAGTCAGTAAAATATTCATGAAGTAGGATTGATCTGCTCTGCAGGCCCTCTGAGGACAGGGAGGGCAGGGGAGGAGAAAGAAGCAGAGGCGATACTACAGCTGCAGAGGCTGCTGTGGTTTCTACCTAAAATACACCTTCAAACCCTCCATGAAATGTTTTCTTTAGACAGAAACACTCCCTCATGCACGTGGGCAACCCAGACACTAGAACAAATTTAACAGTTTGAACCAAAGCCAGCTCAGAGGATGGATTCGTTGTGCATCTGGTATGTGGTTAAATGAGGTACATGTATCAGTAATCACCTCAGACAGTGGTGTGGGGACCTCCAGCACCATCCCACCAGAGCAGGTCTAGTCAGTAGCCATGGCAGGGAAGATACAAGACCATGAGGACCACCCCAGGTTTGTGTCTGGTGGGAATCTCATTTCTCATTTTGGTGCAAAACAATTTGGTCCTTTCCCCTCCTCTTTTCTCATCCTGCAATCCACCATACAACTCCTTGAAGTACCAGAAGCTCCCTGGGTCTCTCCACACCACCACCTCTTTGCTGTTAAATGACAGCAGGTCCTCCTGTCTGCATGAGATCCTGATTTGGACAGGCACATGCAGCAGGGTCTAACCATCAGCATATGCTTCAGCCCTGGGCACGGGGGCTTTCCTTCAGAGTGGAGAGAAGATGGAAAAGGCTGTGCTTTGAGCTGAGACACTTCTCGTTTTTCTAGATGTCAAAAAGATAAGCACCTTTCTCTCTGAGCTGGTCACCTCAACCCACACATCCATAGGTCATGGAGGGAATATCCAGCTGTCAAAATCTTCCTCAACTGAGCTGTCCTCATCCAGGACTGATTTCCCTCATCTGGTTGAAAGCAGTCTGTAGAGATTAGCTCAGATGAAACATCTAACCTTCAGATACTTTCAGTTTCTGGAGTAAGATGGAGGAAACCCTACTCAGGCCCTCTGTATTCAGCACAACAGTGCCCAGTTTCTTCTGGAGGCCTCCAAAAACACACAGAAAACACAATAATTGCCTGCCCTGCTTGGAGCAATACTCCAGATACATTTGCTCCAGGTCTTTTGAGAGGGAAAACTCATACCCAAGAGAGCAGCATGCAGAAAGAATAATCTGCACAGCTTTTTTACTACGAGCAGCCCTACAGCTCAGCAGAGGTTCCTGAGTCCTTTCTCTGTAGGTGGCCAAGAGCAGATGGCTTTGGAAACATGTAAGAGGTCAAGGATAATGCAATGCTTCCTTTCAATACCCCAACCATACAAAGTTCAGGGACTTCCTGAGCAAGACTTAGTTCCCATGGACATACCAGACCTGCGTTGGGTTGTTTGTTTGTTTTTTTTAATCCATCCATCCTTCCCTTAAACTTTTAGCATCCACAGTGTTTTGCATCAAGAAATTTTCTGACTTTAGCAGAATTCATGCAGACCTTTGCTGATCATCAAGTCAGGCTGGTGGGATAAGATGGAAACAGATTATTTCTATATCTGGCTTTACCACAGATCTACTGGGGCCTATTGAGCACACACTTCTTCTCCCTAGGTAGCCAGGGCATCTCTGTGTTTGAAGTCACATGTGGGGTCTGGAAAAATCCTGGCTGCCACCAGGGTAGATGGTTCTTCAGAGCTGTGCCATTTCTCACCATATTCCCTGCTCTGCCCAGGGTTGTCACTGAGTTCCATTTTATGTCTTTCTGAACTAAACAGCCCAAATTCTTTTCATTTAAAGAATGTGACTGGACTGAGTCAGCAAACTGGCAACACCTGGATGCTTTAGAAGTCAGAGGAGAGAGAGGGCATCAACAAACCAATTTTTGGATCCTCTAAGGTCTGAAGCATGGGTAGACATCACCATCCTGCCCCATAGTGATGATTTGAAGCTGAGCATGTAGAAATTCACACAGCAGGTAATGATGTGTGGGAGTCCTTGCCATGGGATGCTCTGAAGAAGGCTTAGTGATCCTGCAGAGGAACCCATCTCTCCCCACCACCTAAGTTCTTGATAGACTTCCCTATGGGGTGGGCTGAACTGAGCTGGAAGGACACGATGTTTCTTTGGGGTTGTGGAGGTAACCCTGTCACCCCATCCTGGTTTCAGTTTCTCTGATTTCTGAGGATAAACCAGACGCTCCGGCTCCGAGAGACCCAGCCGGACCATGGACCATGAAGCTCATTTACGTACTTTGCCACACAAGTTCCCCAGATGTCAGAGGGTCAGAGGGCCATGAGACCTGGGTTTGGGGAGTGGAAGAGGAGGATGGGAACGGAGGAAAAGAGGCTGGCCCAGGGGTCCTCTACTATCGCCAAACTGGCTGTCACAATAGCAGCACTGTTGCCTCGTGGGCTGGCTGGGTGATGGGATTTCACAGGGCTGTAAATCACTTTCCTGGCGGCCGCATTCTCCTGCCCGTGTTGAAAAGGCTTAGGTTTCCCTCGAGCAAAAGTGATGGCAAGCTCAGGGAAGGAGGCAGAGGCCAGGTGCTGGAAACATTCAGTAGGGGCATCCCCAATCACATACCTCTGAAATCTGACCCTGGCAGGGAAGTCGATGTGGTTCAACTGACTTCAGGACCTCGCTTGCGCTGGTGCCAGAACAAACAGCTGCATTGAGGATTCCTGGGCCATTAGCAGTGACCATCCACAGTGGGAATGCTTTCTCCTGCCTCGCCAGGAAGGAAGGAGGGAGGCACCACATGCTCGTTTGTGCAACTCCCAGATGCTCGCAGGCAGCCTCATGCTTGCTCGGTGTGTGCGTGCACAGTGGCACTTGCACTGGGAACTTGTTTCAGGCATGGGGAAGAGGGGGATGCAAACATCCTGAGTGATGCATGGATTCAGGCAGGCTTAAGTATGTCCAGACACTAAGAGAAGGACATTGAAACCCTCTCAGATGAGGACCCTCATCCAGCAGTCTGGACACACACCTCTGCAAAGTCCTTAGTGTGTGAAAAGCAGGTACCTGACAGAGGAGGTTTTCCATCTGTTGGGAAGAACTGTATGATATGACTGCAAAGGAGATGGGGGGTGTGCTCTGGAGGGACCTCCAGCCATGCCCAAGTCCCTGTGTCTTTATCCATGAGTCCATGAGTTGAACCCAGTCCACCCCAGGGATCCTGTTTAGTGCTTAGGGACATGGTTTAGTTGGGGACTTGTCAGTGTGAGTTTAATGATTGGACTTGATGATCTTAAAGGGCTTTTCCAATCTAGGTAATTCTGGGATTCTGGGATTCTATGATCCTCTAACTTCACTGCACTAAGTACTTGGGGACAGAAAGCAACACAGAGGTGACAGCTCTCAGAGAGAGGAGAGGCAAACACCCCTGACAGTATCAATACCTTCTTGTTAATTTAGGCTGTGCTATCGGCTTCATCCAATGACTTTTGGGCAAGAAGGAAGGAAAGAGGATGGAGACCAAAAGTGTAAGCATACAGTGTTTCAGGTTTTTGCTTTGCAATGAATGGGAGAGACCATTCACACTCCAAGCATGGCCCAGCCCAAGAGGTACTGGAGATGGGTGGCATGTTTTCTGCAAAGGACAGGAGGGTATTGGTGACCTGGAGAGGCAGAGGGCAAGCAGAAATCTGTGTGGGGATCATAGAATCATAGAATCATAGAAT
>NW_010328900.1:0-576 GCF_000700745.2 Antrostomus carolinensis
AGGACAGGAAGGTGTTTCAAGACTACCAGCATGGCTTCACTAACAGCAAGTCCTGCCTGCCCAACCTAGTGGCCTTCTCTGATGAAGTAGCTACATCAGTGGACAAGGAAAGAGATATGGATGTCATCTATCTGGACTTTGGTAATGATTTTAACATGGTCCACCACAACATCCTTCTCTCTAAATTGGAGAGATATGGATTTGATGGGTGGACTGTTTGGTGGGTGAGGAATTGGTTGGACGGTTGTGTCCAGAGGGTAGTGGTCAATGACTCAATGTCCAGAAAGAGATCGGTGATGAGTGATGTCCCTCAGGGATCAATACTGGGACCAGTACTGTTTAATATCTTAATCAATGACCTAGACAGGGGGATTGAGTACACCCTCAGCAAGTCTGCAGATAACAGCAAGCTGAGTGATGCAGTTGAGATGCCTGAGGGATGAGACACCATCCAGAGGGTCCTGAACAAGCTCGAGAAATGGGCCCATGTGAACCTCATGAGGTTCAACAAGGCCAAGTGCAAGGTCTTGCAACTAGGCTGGGGTAATCCCTGGTATTAATACAGGCTGGGGGATG
>NW_010328901.1:0-16074 GCF_000700745.2 Antrostomus carolinensis
GGGGCGGTCCCAGCAGCGGTGCGGGCCCCCGCGCCAGGCAGTGAAGTGTCCTTCCCCGCCACTCCGGTACGCGGTTTAAAACAGGCAGCGCTTAACGGCGCCGGCCGTTCAGCAAACGTGTAGACTTTCTAAAACAGCGAGCTGAGGTGACGGAAATCCCCCGGAGATAGTGGCCCAGGACTTACCGGGACAGCGGAGGCGAGGCACGGCTCTGGCGTTCCTCCCTCACACCTCAGCACAGCAGGAAGGGATGCAGCTCTGACTATCCAAATACATTTCCAAACTGCGCTTTGCTTGAGAATTTCTGTTAAAAACTATTAAAAGCCGAAGACTGATTCAGCAATATGCTGATACTTCCAGATATCCTCTAAAAATGATTAGGTCATACTGGCAGCTCCACACACTTGCTTCACACTATTGTCTATTTTGCTGCCTTTGCCAAAAACTGAGGCGGCAATTTGCACATTGTCGCTCAACCTTCATCAACTAACCTGTAACACTGTATCTGCCAAAATAAAGTCTGGTCCATGGAAAGCAACTGCTTCTGGGGAATACGGGTTGAAAGGCAAGGGGCAAACCTTCAGGTATGTTTAAGTTCCTCAAAAGTATACAATTACTTAGAACTATTTGGAAAAAAAACGCAAAAAAAAAGAACCAAAAAAGGGTAGTTTTCCCCTTTTTCTTTCTTTTAAAATATGATAATGAAAAATGGAATTTAACATTGTACACACTAGCCAAGATTTCTGATGTGCATCAATGAAGATTTAATTTTTATGTTCTATTATCTACATTCCAAAGCAATGTTCAAATGCTAGTGGTTACTATATAAGGGAGATATCACAGAGGTGTAAAACTTTTTCAGAGCAACAAATCCATCATAACTGATAGGATTTCAGGGTTATTCTCCACCCTCACTCACCCACAATATCATCTAGATGAACACTTGCATGGACTGGAATCTGAGAACTGAATTAAATTCCTCATTCCAAGAGCATTCAAAAGTTCAAGAGGGAAAAAATTTAACTGAAAGTAAAAATGCTTTAGGTATATATATTTTTTTAAAACATTGGATGATACATATTTTCAGACTTACGATAGGATCTGCACTATGGCATAAGGAGCCTTGCTGTCAGCTGCAGTGGCAGAAGATGAGACTTCCGTGGTTTATAGTTCTGAACCTAGACTCAAACCATGATGTCTCCATAAAACAGACTGCTATCAGTCTAAGAAACTGTAAGAGAAAATAAATAAGTAAATAAAAGCCTAAGAAAGATTCTTCCTGTGAGAACAAAACTCCTCCTGTTTGTTTTAAACCTCTTGTGTTTAAACCTCATTTATTTAACACCTCTTAGTTGTCTGTATTGCAAAACAAACTTCAGGCAAGTGTAGACAAGGATGAAACAAGCAAGTTCTAAACATCCTCTAAACATCCTTTCTGTGCTGTTTAGGTTTTTTACAGACCTTTCTCCCCTCTAAGAGATGTTCTTTTTTCCTAGAAAGACCCTTAGGTAACTTATATTTCTTTTACATAGCTTTATCTTCCTTGCTGACCCCCAAAGCTTTCCCAGTTCATTATTGAAAATGGAGAGAGAGGCCAAAACTGCACACAGTAGTCAAAATTCTATTTGCCTGCTTCCTAGATGAAGTAATGGAAGAGTTGGGGGTTGGAGGGGATAGTGTTTTGTTTTGTATCAGAGTGTTCCAACAGCAACATTGATAGTAACTTAAAGTCTCCTACCACTGCAGAATGCAGCTGTAGCCATCCAGAATGCATCATTCAGTTTTGGAGAGCTCATTCATGGACAGTAACAGTCTTAGATTTGTTGAGTGCTGGTCTTTTGCCTTGGTCATCCAGGTATCATTTTTTAGTTTAATCACAGAGAATATACTGAAATGAAACAGCTTATTATTTATTCTTGCCAGAAGGAACATCCTGGGTATGCACATTTTAAAAGACAGGACATAGTTATGGTTACTTGTATTTGTTGTTCTCAAGTTACACAAAATAGCTCCAATACATTAACAAAAAAGTCTATTTACTTAAAAGCTAGATGTCCAATGCAAAGCCATGTATTTCACTTGTAGAAGACACAGTAAATGTCACTAACACATTTCTAAGTCAAAGCTACTAGAAGACACAAAAGGGACTGAGCAAGGTCTTGGCCTAACCTTGAAAGTCTTGTATTGACGTGTATCTGCAGAAACACCACCTATGTCATGCACAGCCCACACTGCCAGCTTACTTGGAGAAACGGCTGAGCTCTCGCTATGACACTTTGGCAAAATAAACCAAAAGAGAGGTCCATTCAGGACCTCTCTTCTGTTGGCACTAACTTACCACTCAAAAGCGCAAGAAACTTCGTAGTGAAAGGAGATAAAATTTTCCCTGGAAAACTTTACTCTTAAATTCCCATCTTCTGTGCTATGAAGGATGGAGATTTATATTCCAGTCAAATCTTAATAATATTACTAATACACTGGACCTTCCAGTTACCAATACATACATCCATCTCTTCCAGGGGTTATTTCCCTTCTAATGGCTTCAGAGGCTTTAATATACAGGGAAAAAAAACCCCTCTTTAAATAGTTTACATTTTTCTTATCTTTAATTTATAATAAATAACCTTTTCTTCTGCCATCCTTTCTAAATTCTCTCTCCTTTCTCTCATCCATCCACATTTTTTTAAGAAGAGCAGGAACATTTTAGGAGATGCTATTTATTCCAACAAACTGTTTTGCATGTGTGGTTAGGGATCACTCATAACAGTAGCTTTTAAAAATTACTGGCAAGGTACTGATTCGGTATGTGTTAATTTTTTTCAACAAAGAGGAACAGCTTAGTAATAAATTTGAATAAATAATTCTTTGCATAATCTCTTCCCAAGTGAAAAAAGCTCTAAAAAAACCCAAAACAAAAACCCAAAAAAACTTATTCAGCCAAATGGTGCCTGAGCCTTCCCTCCCATCCTGTAAGAAAGAAATGAGACTTACTTATGGTGCAAAACCTCTTCTAATATGCTTTGAAGTTACTTCAAATTAATGCCTTTACAGAACAGTGGACCTCTCCAAGGAGGTATGAGCTATCTTTTCTGATCAGTAGGACCTCATACTGTTTCTTGCCGGATTATGTCTAATGCAAATGCATTCTCAAAGGCAAAACATTAGAACAGTTAATCTAGGCATTACATCATCTTCATAAAATCAACAGGCAACTTCCCCACAAAAATTACCTTTATTTTAAAAGAAACTGAAACGAGACAACAGAAAGCAATGAAGTTACATACAGTGCTGGACAAAATCTACCATATACATTTTCCAAGAACGCCTGAATCAGATTCTGATATATGTTCTTCTAAAAGGTAAAATATCACATCATTATTAACAAAAAAAAAATAAATGTCAACAATCTGAATCAGCTTATATTTTGCATTGTTTGGATGGCAGTAGATTGGTAACTTGCCTTTTTCAACTCATCTTTAACGCTGAAAGGATAAATTGGACAAAAATATTCCAAGTCATAAGGCCCTAAAGAACACAGTGTCTGCTCTAAAGGCCACATACAAAAGCTTGGAGGAGAGACTGTCGTAAGTAAAAATCCCACAACAGCTCCATTTTATTTCACATTTCAGAAAAAAATATAAAGCACCAAAAAACCCCCCCCCCAAAAACAAAAACAAAACCCAAGAAATATATTTAAATACATTAAAAGCTTGCCCTCCTTAATCTTATATGGAAGTTCGGATTTAGACCATCCTTTAGAAGATGAGATGAGTGTCTACTAATAGACACAACATCTCTCATGACTCCAATCCCAAGGTGTCTCCAATGCAGTAATTCCTGAATGACAGTGCACAAACCTCCAAGTAAAAAGGTGGGGTTGGATCAAAAATTATTTTGACACAGTTTGTTTGAATATGAAAGGGAAAATCAATCATGTACAGCAAACAATACCAAAATAGGTATTCCCTATGATGTTGGGATAAGCTACTTCTGAACCAGGAAACGAAGGGCAACATTGAATACTTTAAGCTATAGGCAGCACCTCTAAGGGGCTGAACACCATTCGTAATTAATTACCTCAGAACTGATGACACATAATACTAGGGCACTAAAGGGATCCTTTATTCCCATATAAAGCATAAGCCAACAAGAAATCAGAGGAGTTCCGTACAAAGAAGTGAAAGTACATAACTCAAGATGTAGTGTAGGATAGTTATATTGCCTTAAGAGTTCTGCTAAGTACACTTAATTTTCCAATTTTAAGGAAGAGTCTATTCTAATATAGAAAGCTTCAGACAAAACTCAGTAACTGCAGAATAACTTTAAAATACATCCAGTTCTACATCCTCCTGCAGATATCTAATCACATCCAATAGATAAAAATGTACATGTTTTGTAAACCTAGTAGAGTGTTAGAACAGAATTTTCACACCCATGAGCTTATTACCAAATGTTCACCCATTTGTCAGTGGATAATATTAAGAAATTCATACTAACAGTTATGACAACAAGATGACAATGCACATAAGTGCTGCGTGTTCTGAAAGGTAGTCAGTTTTAATTACCATGAATTGCTACCATCATTCTATACCTCACTCTATGCAAGATACCACTCCAGCTACCAATCCATGAACAGTAATGTTTCACATACTTCATAGAGTAGCTTAAAACACATTGTAATATGAAATAATTTGTATTACACAGTAATTTAATCCCTGGCCACAGGGTTAATGTTGGACAAAGTCTGGAAACTTTTTTCCAATTTGAATTACATACATTAACTTTGCCACACACCACAGCACTAATGCATGTATTACTTCAGACATGCTCTAATTTAAAATCAAAACAAAAAAGTTGTTGCAAAAATACATGTCACCAATGTGGAACACATTCAGGATTGTATAAAAAAGTACTGAACTGATATCCCAAAACAGGTATATTTAAGCAGTACATAAGGAAAGATTAGTTTTAATATGAAACAGTCATTTAAGTCACATACAACATGATAAGAAGCATGACTTCCTTTCTTTAAAAATGTTACACCAATACTTTTACCGCCAGGCAATGTTTATTTATAAAATGAAAGGGATATATTTAATGCAGATGTGTTATCGCATTAAGCTGGAATAAAGACAAATTTTAACAAGGTGCTACATTTGAATCCTAATGATTTTGTAAAAATTTCAAACCATACAAAGCATTCCGCTTGCAGGTATCATAGGCCCCGAACTGCAAACACTGTGCAACGTTCTTGACTGTGTGCATGCAGTTCCACTGACTTCGTTAGTTCTCCTGTGCTTGAAGTTAAGACCGAAAAATGCGATTACAAAACTGGTTCTTAGATTAAAAACTTCAGAGGTCACAAAGTATATTCTTCTTTGAGCAGCCCTCAAAGTTATGTTTTTGTTCTAAATAGAGAAAACTTTATTATTTTTCTCTAGTCTCTTTCATCTGAAGATCTCAAGTAATACCTAGGCCTCTAAACACCCTCGGGAAGTGAGCATTAGTCCAATCTTCTGAAAGACGAGACTGAGGCACAAACAGGTAACCTGCTTGTTTCAAGTTATAGGAGGAATCAGTAAAACATCCAGAAACAGGATTTTTGATATCTACCCTCTAGCCTGTATGTGGCACTGTCACTTACCCTGACACCAATAAAACAAGTATTTTAAAGAGCAAATTACATATTTTCTCATTTAAAAGTGGTTTCTGGCAAAACCCCCTAAGTATTAAGGACAGTTAAAGCCAGTTTATATCTATTCATTTCAGCCTGGGGCAGGGGCAAAAACAAATAAACAAAACCTCCAAAAACAAACAAACAAAACATTTTGGGCAAACTTCTGACCATGACAAGGAGCTATTTAAAAAGGACACAAGCATTTCCCACAAAAATGTTAAGGTTTGTAAGATTTACAAAATCTTTGCAATATTTTTGGTGTGCAGCACCAGTACAGTCTAAGTCACTAGTAATGAAAGAAGCACATGATACAAATTCAATACAAATTGTTTCATGTAGAGTATTACAAAAAAACTCACCTATTCTAATCAGCCCTCCCCCTCCCACCCACCCTTCTATAACTAATTTCTAATTCTAACCAGCTGACATTTTCCTAGTACCTTACTAACAAAACATGATTGTTGTTTTTCCTGTGCGTACTTGAACTACTAGTAGTCAATACATGCAGAGAAAAACAAAGTATAACTCTCTCTAGATAAAGAGTCCAGGTATGCCAAGAGCGTATCAGTAGGGTAAGCATGTTGGCTGGATGACTTTTGGAGATCCTCATCAGTCATATCTCTGTGATGAGTGTGATAACAAGTTTGGTTTTGTTGTTCATTTGTTTTTATTTGATAAAATGGAGATTTGCTAATGCCTTGAATTTGCACGTTAACAAATGCAGAAAATTAACTGGGTTACAAACCCAACACAGTACCAGTTTAGAAAAACTGAAATACATTGTTAGAATAAATTTCACAAATACACAATTTAAGGCCTTATAAAATGATACTCCAGATGATTTCAAGTCTGTAAGAACACTATATTTAAATTCTAATATCTTGCTAGCTAATACAGAAAACACTTGCCTAACTTCATGTAGTGTTGAGGAAGAAATTAAGAAATACATGGCTATTTTAAATACAATGTCTGCTCCAAAATGTTAAAACATTAATTGGACTTCTGAGAAGGAATGCCCCAAACATCTTCTTACAACAGAAATGGGGTGTAGGAGCGGGAAAGGTATTGTGAACAGCACACTTGGGTACACTATAATAATTGGAGCTTTTGTTGAATTTTCTCTGAGCAAAATTTATTATTTCATTTACATTGCTGTAAGTCTGAACCAGCTTCATTACCTTCACAGTGCAAATTGTTGCAGAGATTAAACCGATTCCCAGAGGAACAAATCTATCTAAAAAAGGTTTGGTTTAATTTAGAAACCAAAAGCAAATTCTAACAGTCAGTCAGTCATTAGAAAAACTACTGAAGAATAGATCTCTCTAACAGAGGTTGTTGCTTGGTTGGGTTTTGTGGGGGTTTTTTTTGTATGTTTGTTGTAAAATATTATCTCCCTAACAAAAAATGATTACGTTTAGTCTCTATATTAAATAAAGCTAATAGTGATGAAAGCAGAAGCCCTGGATCTGGGCTTACACTTTCTTTACATCTCCAGACAGGAAATCCTCCGTATATGAATTGTGTCATTTACACTTCAGACATTATTTCATTTTTCCTGATGAGAGGCAAGACAAAAAAGGAGGGCAATATGGCCCTTCTTCAGTAAATGAGTATATGAAACTTTTCACTTTTAAAACAAATCAAGGACAGTTATGTGGATCTGTATATTTATATTCCAGGAAAGTACCACAGCAGAGTGAATTTAAAATCAAACACAATGGTGAACTAGCAAACAGGCCTTACTTTTCACTCATTAGCATAGCTTACCACAAAAACTACCTCTTTATATAGATGACTGTATCCTATACAGGCTCCCAGATCACTCAACACCATAGACCTGAACAATTTATCACATTAAGGAACTTGACTAGTACTTGTAATGCCTGACATAAGATTTAATTGCTGATAGTTTAAAAACTCAAAGTTTCCAGCACAGTGGTATTACAAGCCCAGTCTGTTATTACAGTGCCACCTTTTAAGTTAAAACTTCTCTCCACAGAAACACTCATTTTCAGTTGCATATGCAACTTTATCACACTGCTAAGGCTGAAGTCTTCAAGGTTAGACGTTTCCCCATTTAAAAAAAAAAGGGGGGGGGGGGGGGGGTTTTTGAGATCAAGAATAAGATCAAATTACTGATATTAAAATAGAATTCTTAGCATCACACATGAAGCTCTAGTGCCATTCATACTTGTCAGCAGGATATCAAGTTTCACAAAGAAGCTAAACTTCTGATTACTTGCTCCTGATGTAAGCTAAACTCACCTGATGTGAAAGCTGTATTTTTCTTCACCCTAGCTTTCCCACCCTCTCATTGCAAGACGGGCTGTGGCAGTGGTAGGAATTCAGTTTTAAGACTTTACTGACCAAATCATCTTGCAATTCAGAGCCTGTGCTGAGCACACTCCATTGCCTTGCACCCTCCTTCAGGCCAAGTGGGCTGCGTAAACTCAGGATGACCGAGCAGGCTCTAGTTGAAAGCCCCAGAAGACGGGCAGGACTTGCCTTGCACTAGTTCATTCACAATTCTCAGGTAGCACTGAGGCGGGAGACTAGAACCATCAATGAGAACAGATGAGAGAGGTGCATCACTGCACAACTGTGACAGATGCAGAGACTGTATCCTAACGTATGTGCTCAAGATAAATGAATTAAGGTTATGTAAGCAACCCTAGTTTTGGTATTCTCTAGATTTAAAGCACTGGACTTCATAAACTTGATGTGTTCTTTTTCCAATGTAGTAATATTTTGTAACTATTTTCAAATACTGCAAGACCTAGCAAGACTCTTCAGCAAGTAAGTATTTGCTGAGCAGTTAAAAGAGATCATTGCCTTTTCAAGGAAATATAAATACGTAAGACTTAGCAGGTTTCACTGTGTTACTAAGCATGAAGTCATCAATTTTTTAATAGTGTGTTAATGCTTTACTTCAAAAACAGGAAAAAGCACATATGAAATTCTCTGTATTTACCCTAAAATAAAAATTAGTACTGCACATTCCTTCATGTCATCTCCACTATATTCAAAGAAAGGATAGCAAGAACATCAGTAACGGATATTCACCCCAAAAAATAAAATGTAGTGAGTACTTGCAAATACAGTACTATTAAAGCAGAGCACTAAATGCTAGTGTTAGTTAACACATTAACACTAGCAAATTAGGGGCTACTTATATAGGCACATTTTTGCCCACAATAAAATTGTCAATGCACATCCTACTTCTGATCAGTTGTGAGTTATGTTTTACAGTTTAATCACAAACAAAAAAATATTCCATCCTGTAAAACATCTGCACACATAAAACTAAAGAGTACAAAAGCTGAGATGGAAGTTTATGAATGAAAACAGATTAGGGTTAAAAAGATGATAGCAATCAAACACAACTGATTGTCTGCAGAAAGTGAAGTACCCAAGTCATAACCAAATCTTCAGAGCAAGTATTTCAACCACTACCACCAGTCCACGTTGCTAGCCATCCGTATTCAACGCAGGTGGTCCTGCAGTCTCTCTTGTACGCATTAACTGGACATCTTTGTCAGCCATGCAAGTGTCACAACCCCATACTGCTGATGCTTCTGCTGTAAGAAGGCCATAAGCTGACTCAGTCATGCCTGTACAGATCCGATGAAACCATTTTTGACAAGAGGCTTCACACAGGATGGCGTCCTGGTCATCATTAACTTCATGTGTACAAATTCCACATGGATAGACGGGTTCAGAGGACGAGTGACCATGGCGACTGGGATGAAGGGGTGTTTTGCTGCTCTTTTCAGAGTTGCATCCTTCAGCAGCACCTCGAGGCTGGCGGGACTTACTCTGAGTCCCATTTGAATGACCAGCATTAGTGTTATCAGCACTGTTAGAATGGCTATTATCCTGATTTACCACATTGTTTCGAGAAACATTTTTTAGGTCACTGTTACCTTGATTCACAATGTCCTCTGTCCTGTGATGATGCTGATGAGCAGCAGTGTTCTGGCTGGATGCTTTGCTTGCACCTTGACTAAAGTCTTGCTTTTGTGCTGATGATTTTGTCTGGTTGTACGTGTTTGGTGGAGGAACAAAAGAATGGTTTGACTCTAGCTGAGAATTTGGAAAATTTGGATTGTTTCCAGGACCAAAGTTAGATGGCACCTCTGGGTGAGGTATCTGACCAGAATGGCCAAAGTTCTCACCAGGATTTGGTCTGAAATGCTGACCAGGCATATTGACATTCTGATTTATCTGACCACTACTATAAGGTGGTTGATTCCCAAAACCTGGGTTATCGTGCGGACCGAAGCTGAAAGAGTGGGGTCGACTAAAACCCATTCCCACAGGGTTTTGAGGAAGCGGATGTGGTTGGTTTCTGAGGGAATAAGAACCACCATATGGCGAGGACACTCTGGGCAGCATGTGAGGTGGCATCCTGAAAGTGTTATAGCCTCCAAAGCCAGGATAACCAGGATTACTAAAATATGGATTCCCTGAAGGAAGTGGTTTATAAGACACAGTATTATAGTTGTCATCAAATGGATTTGCAGCTACAAGGTGGTCAGAGCTCGGATTCGGCGGTGGAGCATATTCAGATGGAGGAGGAAATGATGATCCCTAAAAATATTTTAAATACAACATTTAAATTAGTTTTAGTATTTCCCTGCAAGACAGGACAACCACAAAGGTCCTGGATTAGCTGCACTACTGCTTAAAGAACTGTTCAGCTGTTGTGTAAAGCTCACCCACTGCACCCTGCCAGGCTGTCTGAAATTTCAGTACAGAGGCAAGAGAGGAGTTTGGGCTCCAGATAACATGGTCATTTATAGTAATCTCGGTATTTTAAAAATTGTGCAGTTGCACAACCAGGCTTCTGAAAATACTACTTGATATGTGACTGCTATATCTTAATCCTTTACATACGCAAAACAGCACTACAGAGAGCCTTGTGTCACTTAAACACATGCACAGAATACTTCCAAATGTTGAAGAGCAGATTTGAAGCATTTCCTTAGTTTAATTTTCGGTTAATTTTAGTGAATATATATCTCTTAAGACACGCTACTTCTATAAGGATATACAAACCTAATGTTACTATAACCTTTAAAAAAGTATACAGAATATAGGAGTGTGCGTATAGGAATTTTCTATACTCTGTGCACTGAACAGAGGTGTCCATTATGAGCATTCAGTGACTGTGGACAGTCTGCAAAGTATAGTCAGTAGGTATAAAATACAAGGATTCCTGGTTACAGAGCGTAATCGAGTGTCTAATGGAGCCCAGAGGCTGTTAAAATGTCATCAGAGTGGCTACACAATTGAATTTCATTCTAGACTAACCTGTGGGGAACATCTAGCTGGTTCACCCTCACACTAGCTGTGCTCACAGAAAGCATTTCCTCTTAAATACTAATAGACTAAGACTGAACATTTTTCTCCCCAAAAAAATTTCTGCTGTGCTGCAAATTTTGAACCTGATAGAAAAGAGAAAAAACTAATCTGCATGCCCTCTACAGTTATCACCATTCCAGAGCACAAGGAAAGCTACACCAAGAAAGAGGTCTGAAACCCTTAAATTAACTGACTGTTTCTCAGAGCAGGTTTCACCATGACTACTTCAAAACAAAACAAAAATTAAGAAAACAGATCCACATCTCAATGGAATCTGGACAGGCCTAACAGAAAGTGATTGTTTGACCTACATAAATAAAATTACTCTCACTGGGCAGTAAAAAATTAACAGATAACTCTCACTCAAAGCTGAATGAACACACAAAGGAAAACTCTGCACTACAGATATATAATTGCTTTAGATGTTCTGTATTCAAGCTCCCTTCTCTGGAAACAGAAACTGTATAGAAATGCCAAATTGTAGGGATTCACTGGAAAGGAGCTGAACTTGCCTCACAGCTTTTGCTTGAAAAACACTTGGGGAATATCCCAAGAATTTGGTCAAAGCATTAACAAACTGTACTGATCCACTAGCCCACAAACCTACACATATAGGAATAAAAGTAAGAAGTAGTCCCATGGCAACTACTCGTTCTGTACAGATTTCTACCAATGGCTACAAAGTCATTAAAAGAAAGTCTGTCTCAGAATCAAATCCATATGGTAAAATACGACTTGTTGCAGTCTCACTGCTCTCCTCTCTTTATAAGTCTTTGGCAACGTACAGAGATTAAAATAGCTTCAGTGAGAATAACTAGTATTATGAAGATTTCAACTTCACAGCACAATTGAAATATTTTGCATGTAACTGCTATTTGTGAGAACAGACTGATATTCTGAACAATGCAAGACAGTCATACCAGCAAACATCTGAGTACACTATTTATTAAGAAATCAAAAGAACCAAAGGGAATTTACCTGTGTATTTGCTTTGCGCTTTTTCTTATCGGGGCTTCCAAGTTGTACTCCTGGTCCTCCTAACCCATCCAATCCACTGTCACCACCTGCAAAATTCCAATCAGTGCAATACTGCATTAGTTTTCTTATAGATTATATTTTAAGTTCACCTCTGTTTGTCATAGCAACAAATATATGTTAAAAATACTGAACTTGCATTAATTCTGGTGCCTTATATTGCAAGTCCTTAAGGAACAAACACCTGAAGGTAAAAGTTAGCATACCTTGTATACAGCTACCTTTCTTACTCTATCACCACTTTAATGTCAAATTCATGCTAATTACAGTTCAAATAAATATTTCCATGTATTTTCTGTTTATCTGTCCCTTGTTTCTTAACATCTCCACTTCATTAGGTGAGAAGTACTTCTTGTTTGATTAAGGCATAAAACTTTCAAAAGAATTGCTTAAAACCATGCCTAAGATTCACCTTCTATTTTACTTACACAGACACTGCATTTACCAAACTCACTGCACTGATGACATACAACAGCACGATGCCACACACCAGGAAGAAAAAAAGCAAACAATAGTAGATCCGTGAATGAAAACCACTGAAAACCTGCTGTGTTGTTTAGACAGATCTCCAGTTTATCAGATCTGCATTTCACTAAATGCAAGACTTGATCAAACAAAAAGGCACCTGCCAAAAATGAGAAACGTTGTAAGAGAACCTGCCTGACCCTGCAGAAACCTCATAGAATAACTGAGCATGGCTGCTCTGGCACAAAAATAAGTAAAGAATATTCATTTTCTTGAGCACTCAATCAGACTTGACACTGAGCAACACAAAGAGATACCTGTAGTTCACACCTAGGATTCTTCTTCACCTTTCATAACAGTGGGACAGGCTCTCAAAGCTGTATAAATTGTGACTTTCATTTTTAAAGCTCTAGTTAGACCAAGAACAAAGAATATGGATTTGCCATCATATGGGAATGCAAAGAAAACCCCACACTGAAGGATGAAAATCACTTCTCGGTGATATGAGAGCAGCATGTGTTACAATACTAACATAATTACATTAAGAAACTGTAGGTTAATTCATTTTTTTCTCAGGCCCATTAAGATAAAAGGTATTTGCTCCTAAATATATATATATAAATATATATATAAACAATATAGAACAGTAATAAGTAGGCAACACAACCTAAAAATTTTACTGTTATTTGTTTAAAACTCATATTCAGAATACAAATCAAACTTTAACAAGATGCAAGCATACACCTGAACACACAGGTTTATCTTTATTACCAAAGACAACCCGAAGATAACGGTGAACTATCAACAGTATTATGCAAAGAAGCATCATGTGTGACATTACACCGCTCTACATGAGACAAGTACTCTCAGCAGACAGCTAAACCAGCTCTAGGACTATTCAGTAAAGTAACACAAAAATCTCTCACAGGGAAGAAGCAGACCTACTGTATATAGACTGAAATACCCAACAGTTATTTCAAATACTCCTGATCAAAGGATGCCTGACAAGTTGTAGCACTTCCTTCCTCCTTTTTTGAGGTTTGAGGGAATTTACCAGTCCTACCTCAAGTAAGAATCCAGTTCTGCCTCTGATTCAGTAAGTTCCTTTTGGCTTTGGCTGCCACTATTGAAAGTTTTTTTCATTACACATAAGGAAGATATGCAGACGTCCCAAATGAACAACTATCAAATTTTAAGTCTGAATTTCAAAGACTAGAGCACAGTCACAATCATGTTCTCAAAATAAACTCTTACTTGAGCATAGCACATCGCAGTATAACCTGCCATCAGCATAACTAGGGATTACTGCTTTTTTTTTTAAAAAAAAAAGTCCTTTTTGTTTTGATTTAGAATATAAAATCCTGTATATACTTAGTGTGCTATGAAGCACTGGCACTGCATTAACTGTAGATACTAAAAAATCACAAAGTTTTACATAAAGACAGATCTCCTGTAAATTCCAACTCTATAAATCCTTCTTGATAAACTATTTGCGCAAAACTGTCCCTGCACTTTCCATTAGCTTCTTCTACAGCAGTCCTATATGTTTATCATAAATTCAATGGGAGATTGTCCTGTGAATACCATTTCTCACAACTGTATAAAACACACTCCTGTTCATGCTCCTGTTCTTTTAATACATTAATGATGCTAACCACTGATAGCAAAATATTACAAACATCCAGATTTCTTTTAATAAATTCAACACTAAGCACAAATATTAGTAAACCTGTGATCAAGCAGAATACTGAGGCTGATATGCAAGTGCTGTTTTACAGTAGTCTAAGTTGAAACTTTATACAAGTATGTATAAATTCCCTCTCTGGGACATCATTCTTCAAAAACATAAGCATATGAATATTAGAATTCCAGAGACAAGTTCCACCAATTTCTTCATTAATTACTTACATGGCTGAAACCATTCATGTGCCTAGCTTTGCAGAATGAGTCCTACAGCTGGAAAGCTACAAAGCTTTTGCATTTTCAGTTCTCGCCGTGTGAGGCCAATGAGTTAATTTAGCCCTATGAATTTATATTTTCCCTGTGGATTTTATAATGATTTAATTTATACATGAAAGGAAGCAGAATGTTAGTCCTAGCATACCTCCAAAAAAGAGTGAATGAGGGTCATTTTCATGCAGCCAAAATAAACTTTCCAGAAAGTCACTTTTGGTACCTACCACACAGACTTTCATTAAAAAGTGTACCGAGCATTTTCGAGAACTGCACTAAGGGTGCAAAAAATTATTTTATTTTCTGAGACTAATTTTCCAGGAAAAAAATACAATCCTTTTAATTGGGACATCATATATGCAACGGATCTAGAGATATAAATACATGTCTGATAAACATTCCCTTATTAAATAATGGATAAAAGGTATTTTAGCCATTTATATTTGGGAAAAGGAAAAGAGCTAAGTCCTGCATTCCTTTTTACTTCATACATACACAAGACAGACATTTTCAATGTTAGCCAGGAGAACTGCAACTTGTAGTTTAGTTTACACGTTAAGAGATTATGACTTTGCAAGTACTTTATGCCATATTGAACACACTGCAAATACACTATGGAGTATTTTCACACTCACTGACAAATCCCCATCTAGGTTTTTACGGGATGGATGACAAGAGTCTTTTTAAACAGTGCTGTATCTCAGCAAGATCATTTTCCCAAGAAACAAAAATGGCCAAATAAACTTTTCATTATAGACAGAAAACTAAAAATAGTCTAATTTCAACCAGATTTGGTCAGCCTATTCTGTGGCCCTGATACTGTAAACAGTTTTGATATGAAGCAGTAATCACACAGAACTCGCTGGGTAACTCAGGCATATGGAACTGTATGTGCTTAAATATTTGCAGAATCAGGGTTTGAGAGTGACAGAGTCTAATGAATCCCAGTCTCCTTTGTAACACTGCTGTATATTTTCATTCTTCCACTCTCAAGGTTGCAATCCAGCTGTTACTAGAACAGTTTTAGAAAAGCAAACTGTAAATCAATGACAACATGCATAGCAGAATCCACACGTTTCCCCACTTACCCAACCATAAAAGAGCTTGACACACCAAGAACAATAGAATTCCAGGGGCAAAAGAGGAGGCGAGGAAAAGAGAAGCAATAAATTGCTTCCCAGATCTTACCATCTTGCCATCATTTTCACCCAACTCAGTCACCTCACTGCCTTTCATTATTCCATTCAGAAATGCAACTCTGCTTTTAAGGACTGTAAAGGCACAAGTCCCGCTACACAGACTGAGGTGGTACTGCCATTAAAGTCAGGCGCACAGCCCAAGTCAGAGGAGACACCGTATTTCTACCTTTCTCCTTACACGCTTCAAAGAAGAGAATACTTCAGACCTCCCTAGAGCCATACAACACCGCTGCTAACAAAGAATAACGTTTCGACAGATTTTTCATTTCCCGAAAAAAGAAAAACAAACCCCCAAGTAGAACCACACAGGAGAGCAAGACCAGGGGTAGAGGAGCGAGCACTCCAGTGTAATTTATGGGCTCTGCATCAGCACCAACTCGG
>NW_010328902.1:0-7938 GCF_000700745.2 Antrostomus carolinensis
CCACAGGGTGTAAGTTCTCTCTAGACCTCAGCATCCTCCCAGCAGCCCTTTCCCAGAGCTGGCATCCCTGGAGTTCTGTCCGTCCTGCCCATACACTGCCTGTCCATCCTGCCCACCCCACCTGCAGCCATCCCACCCACCTGGCCCAGCCGAGGGGATCCCAGCACTGCCACAAACCACAGCGCTCGCTGCTGACACAGCTGGGCCCCCAAAACCACACACCACCCCTCCGACACCTGCTTGGAGGACAGGTCCTTCCCTGGGGCAAAGTTCTGGGGGTCAGACAGGAGGATGGCTCCAGCTCCCTCTCTGTGCTCCCAGACCTTTAGGCTGCTCGACCCTGGATTGAAATCCTTCCTTCGGTCATCAGTGGGTTGGTAACAACAGCAGTTGAGGTGTTTTATTTCATGCAGGATCCTCCAGAATTTTTCTTTGCAGGTGAGTGGGGGATCTCCTACCTGTTTCCACAGCCTTGCATGCTGGACACCACATCCCAGTGATGCTCCCACACAAGATGCTCAGGTGCCTTCTGAGGTCTGGAAAAGCACCAGTGCTTTTGTAACCCAATACGTCCCTCCCAGCCCAGGTTTTGTTCCCATAACTTCAGGCCACACTTCATCCTCCTTCCCAAATCTGCAGATGCTTCACCAGGGAGGTTCTCTTTGCTAAAACAATGCTACCTGATTTGCTGGTAAAAGCACCAGATGCTCTGTTGGAGCCCTCACCTCCCTGCACCCTCTGCTCCAAGGAGGTCTCTGGCTTTGCCCCTTGATCCCAATCAGCATGCCATGCTGTCAGCGAGGAGCTTTTTCTGCAGACAGAGAAACTGAGGGCATGTACTGCCCCCCTGCAGCAGCCTGGCTGGCACCCCTGCCCGGGGCAGCGCTCCAAGCAGCCCGGCAGGACGGGCAGACCCCGGATCAGCCGAACAGATGGGCTTGGATGGAAGCAGCCAAGAGGCCATGTAAATACACGGCATGTTTGGAGGACAGGGTTCCCACCAGCGAGTATCTGGCTGCTTGACTGTGCGTGTTCTGTAGGCAGGGGGAAGCTCTGCTGCTAATCCACATAATCCTGCTCTAGGCTGGATTCATTTTGAAAAATAAATAAGTGGCTGAGAGCAGTTTTTGGTCCATCTGACTCCAGAGCTGGGCTCTGATGGGGAGAAGCAGAACCACAGGAGCCTTATTTACATTGATTTTCACTAAATATGCTGCTTGGATCAAGGAATTAAAGGACTACAAGGGAAGAGTAACCTGCAAATCAGGCGAGGGCATCCCAGTCGGCACACGGGATGTAAAGATCTGATTAGCCACTTGCTTGTACTTTAACCCCTGTTTAGTTCACCATTTTCATAGTCAAATCCAGTGCCCAGACCTGCATACAAATGAGACAGGCTGCTGGGCCAAATTTTTGAAATTTTGGTCAAAGAGTGGAGCGCCACTGGAATAAAACACCCAAACCGTGGAATAAAACACCCAAACCACATCCTAGCACAGGACAGGGAGCAGAAAGAACCACAGAATCACAGAATCCCAGACTGGTTTGGGTTGGGAGGGACCTTAAAGCTCATCCAGTCCCAACCCCCCTGCCATCAGCAGGGACACCTTCCACTAGACCCGGTTGCTCAAAGCCTCATCCAACCTGGCCTTCAACACTTCCAGGGAGGCGCAGCCACAGCTTCTCTGGGCAACCCTGTTCCAGTGTCTCACCACCCTCACACCAAACAATTTCTTCCTCACATCTCATCTAAACCTGTCCTCTGACCTTCCCTCAGCTTGTTTTCCCAATGGTTACAGTGGTGCAGCCCTGGGGGTTTGGTGCTCGGTGCTGGAGCATCCCACAGGGACAGTAGGATCCTCATGAGCACATGGAGAGCAGCCATCAGGTGGGTGCCAGGGAAAGTTCTTCTCACCCCTCAGGTGGGTGCCAGGGAAAGTCCTTCTCACCCATCAGCTGGAGAGTGTCCACCGGGCACTGCAGTGACCTGGGCAGCAGCCTCCACTCAGCTGGGGTAGCTCCTGCTTCTGTTCCACCTGGACCACGGTCTGGTTGGTGACACAGCTTTGGTCAACCTCTCCCCCACTCCAGGGAAACCTCATGAAGGGCAGCAGCTAGTCTAGTTGACCTATCTTGCATTAAAGAAAATAACCTGTTGTCTCCAAAGCAACTTTCACCGTGCTCCTAGGAGAGGGACAGAGGTGACCTTCACTGGTGTGCCAGGAGGAGCCAGGGCCTGAAGGGACTTGCACCCACTGTGCATCAGGCACCTTCAGTCAAGAGCCAAGTTTCTGTGATGATCTCAGGACCAGATTCACAACTGCAGCTACTCTCAGGCAGTGGAGACACACACCCCAGCCTGCTGAAACTGGCAGGAGGCAGCAGTCAAAGGATCCTGTGCAAAAACTCACCGGTGGTTGTCACAGCCAGAGACAAACTGGCTGCTGTGCCTCGTGTCTCCAGGCTCCCTGGTAGGGTGCCAATGCCTGTGTCCACCCATCCCCAGTGTGGGAAATTCCTGACCCAGATTCAGGGCTCATTAGCAAGTCAAGTTTCTCGTGAAAAGCAGGTTCCTGATGCTGCATCTGACCATGAGTAACTCCAGATGGTTGCACAACACCTGCTTGTGCCATCTCTCTTCCCTTTCCCTCCTGACGAAACCTGGAGCTCAGGCATCACCCTGAGTTGGTGCTGGCAGGTCCCTGTGGCACGTGGGTAATGCCAGACTCAAGACACCTTGAAGACTGTGGCCACCAGATTTCCCAGGCCAGGAAAACCTGTTTCCCAGGTGAAACATCCTTAGCTTGGAAAGGAAGAGGACCTGACTCTAAATACTTTTAGACTCCAGCGAGAAACAAAACTGGCAGCCCTTGGCTGATTTTGTTTGCAGGCTGATGTCTCACCAAGGTCTGCAGCTGAGCCTCAGAGCTGTTTTGCTGCGGGATGGTCACTGGACTGGGGCTGTCCTACACCAAACTGGTACAGAGAGCAGGAGACACCGTAGAAGGACAAAGTGGTGTCGGGATGCACATTGGTGTCTGGCACATGGAAAAAGGCATGGTGGGGGTTGAGAAGGAGGATGGAGAACCTGCACCTTTGGGAGTTTCCCTGGAATCCTCTCCAAATAAAACCCTACAGGAGTTATCCACGTCTGTGCCAGAGGTGAGAACATCTGTGCTTGCTTTGGATGGCTTTGCAGAGCAAAGACCCAGCCAGGAGCAAATCATCCCAATCCTGACAGGCAGCAGGCAGTGCCCAGGTGAGACTGGCAGGATGGGCAGCAGGGACAGGCAGCCCCAAGGACATGCTGAGGGACACAGCAAGGTGTTTGCTTCCCTCCTCCCTGCCGATGTGTGGGGACATCTGCAAGTCCTGGGTTGTCGGACTGATGCCTCCTGTTTGTTAGTCTGGCACAGACTGACGGGTCTACATCACCCTGCTAATGAAGCATTCGCTGGATTGCCACCAGGTTCAGCAATTTGCATCACGGAATCACAGACTGGTGGGGTTGGAAGGGACCTCAGGAGATCATCCACTCCAACCCCCCTGCCAAAGCAGGTTCTCTACACCAGGTTACACAGGAAAGTGTCCAGGTGGGTTTGAACATCTCCAGAGATGGAGACTCCACACCCTCTCTGGGCAGCCTGTCCCAGGGCTCCAACACCCTCACAGGAAAGTTTTTCCTTAAGTTTGTCTGGAACTTTGGGTGTTCCAGTTTGTGCCCATTGCCCCTTGTCCTGTCACTGGGTACTACCGAGAAGAGCCTGGCCCCATTCATTTGGCCCCCACATTTCAGGTATTTACAGACATTGATCAGATCCCCTCTCAGTCTTCTCTTCTCCAGGCTGAACAGTCCCAGCTCTCTCAATCACCCAATTAGCCCCAGCAAATCTAACGACCACAGGAGACCTGTGCACTGAGCCAGCAACATGCAGGTGTACACCACACTCACAACCTTCAGTGCATGGACCAGGGTGACTGCAACACATCAATACTGGGCTCTGAATGCCCCATTCATGGCAGTGCCCCTTGGAGCATCCTGCATATCTCTTTGGACTCCTGTTGGCTTGGTCTTCTGAAGGCGATGGAAGGTACTGTGCATGCCCACGGGGCCCTGGGTCACCCCTGAAGGTATAAGGGACAACCAGGGTAGTGGTTGTGCTTGGACACAATGGGTGAGGGCAAGGTGTGGGAACTGCCACGAGCATCCCAAACAGTGCCCAGTGAGGAGAGCTGGCAAGACACTCAAGGAAAAAGATTTTTGTTGGTCCGTCTTGTAGATGAAGCTTGACAGAAGCTGACATGGAAATGGTGGAGCAGATTCTCAGAGTAGTTCTCACTTCCAGGACCTCAAAAGGCTGCAGGAGCCTGTTCCTCCCCACTCACCATCAGAACCAGAGGAAGGCAATCCTCCTCGCATCGTGTGCCAGCAGCAGACAGGACACCTTGCATGAGAAATCCATTTCCTTGCACAGCAGCACCTGTCGGCTGCAAACCTTTCACTGTCTGGTGATTGAGCTTCCCTTCTGCTTCGAATTAGGGAATAAAAAGCAAAAGTTTTAATGGAATAGAAGTCAGAGCATCAGCCTTGCAAGTTGTTAAAATTTAAAAAGGCAACAGTAAATCTGCTGAGCTGAGAAGAGCTCTCTCTCTCTCTCTCTCTCTCTCTCTCTCTCTCTCAAAAAAAGGGATATATTTGTTTTCTCTTTATTATCTTCCAGGTGATTTTCAAGGCTCACTGGTATTTTATTTCTTCTTAATTGTTCTCCCTTCTGAATGAAGAACTGTGTCACCTCCCAGACCCTGAGCCAGGCATGAATGAGGGGCAGGGCAACAGCAGCAGAGAGTTAACACCACAGCTGCCTTCCTGAGGGCAGGCTGGCCCTGCTGCTGGGTCAGATGCTTTTTCTTACCTTCTTGCTCTCCTCAGATCAAATCGAAATTTTCAAGGTCACGCGTCCTTAGGAAGGGAGATCCACATTTCACAGAAACACAGATTTTCAAGCCATTATCAGTGACTGCTCTGAACCCCTGACCTTTCCTGCTGCTGCAGATCAGTGGAGGACTGCACAGCTCACCTCTTCCTTTCTTTGAGGGTTCACGGAGCTGAGCGTGCCTGGGAAGACCTAAGCACCTCAGACCCTGCAGATTGTGAGTCTTCCTGCTGCCAGAGCCAAGATGAAACCCAGAAATCAGCAAGCAGGCTGGTGCCCTGCTGTGAGTGGGGGTCCCTTTGCAGGACAGTGCTGTCTTGTCTCAAATATCCTCATCCCACTCCTTCCTCTTCCAGTCCTGCACGTGGTGATTCTCCATGAGCCAGAGAAGGGGACAGCTGGTGGAAAAGTGTTTGGGATCTCACCCAAAGCTTCTGAGCAGCAGGAGGTAGCAAAGCAAGCTGGAAAGAGAAAGGCGATGCTGAAGGCTGTAGTCTTATCCTTCTCCTCCTAGGAATATCCCATTCCTCCAGCATAGCTATTTACTGCTCCCTGAGACCTGAGCAGAAGCTGGAGCACAACTTTCAGTAGCAAACCTGTACAGAGCATGGACCATGAGAGCCCAGAGAGCAGGTCCAGGACTGGTCAGGTCAACCCTGGAAAAAACAGAGATCTGCAATGCAGACAAGGCTTTGGAGGGGTGATGGGGAAGGACAAAGTGATGGTGCCTGGGGAGGAGCATGTGTGGGGACTCACAACCAGGGAGACAATTAAAAGTCACCAGAGATTGAAAACCACACTCTTTTCAGTCTGATGGGGAGGTGACAACCTGCAGGCACCTGCCAGTCAAGTGGCACCTTCTCCTCTCCATCCTGATCCTGGCCTTGGCTTTGCTGGTCAGGTCGTTGACAGGGGAGGCTTTTGTCTGCAGCAGACTGGACCCCACAAAGAGAAATGCTCAGAGATGCAGGTGCTTGTGGGCAGCATCCTCTGAAGAATCTTGTGCAGAGCCTTCTCTCCTCTGCAGCAGCTCTGCTGCCTCCCCAGCCTGCTTTGCCCTGTGGCTCTGCCATGCTCAGCTCTTCCCTTCCCACTCTGTGTGCAAACCTCACCCTCCTCCCTGGGTGATTCCTGCACAGAGTGATTTTATAAGGGAATTTTGGAATTTGGGGATGGCAACGGGCCATGTGCTTGGAGCCACTCACTCCTGCCTAATCGTGCCATCTCCAGTAACTCTCCTCTCACACTGTGCTGGTGCTTGGGGCTCCCTGGGGCTGAAAACCCAGGGCTGCTGGCAGCTTCTCCCAGTGCTTTTGGTGAGTTTAGCACTTGTAAATACCTGGGGTTGTGATTAATTCTTCATGGTGTTATTTAAGTGCTTGTCAGGGGTTCACATGAACAAGTCCAGAAAGATGAAGACTTTACCTCAATGTACTCCAATGGGAGCTACTGGTTTTGGGCTGCACTGTGAGGAACCACTTCTCCATCCAGACAATTGGAATAAGGGACATGAGAGGTCAAAGCTCCTGATCTACACAGGGCCATGTGGGCAATCTCCAGGAAGGGAGCTCAAAGCAGGGACTCCTCTGTGAGCAGTTGATCCCAGTGCCATTCCTGCCCACCCAGACCCAGATGGAGCTCACTGTCCCCAAACACAGGTCAGATGAAGAGCTGCTGGGTGTGGGACTGCAGACACCTTGGTGGAGTCCAGCCATGGCTGGGTGCCAGCAGGGTAAGCACCAGTTTTCTCTGATAGCATTTCCACTTCTTTCCAGAGAGAGCCTTGTCTATGCTTGGCTGGATGGACAGCAGTGGTCAGAGCTTCTTTAACGGTGAAATGTTGTATTTTGTCATGAAACACAACCTGTCCTGGCTGGAGCCCTTGGTGTGAAGTCCAGGCAAGCTCAGGAGACATGGAGAAAGCAGCAGTGAGCGATGTGGCTATTGGCTGCCCAGCTGGACCTGGTTGGATCCCACCAACGGGGCAGTGCTCTCCCCAAGGTGACCTTCTCACCATTGCAGGAGCCATCGGGATCTGGCCAACTCCTGGCACTTCTCTGCACTCAGTGTCTTTACAAAGCCAGTCAGCAAAAATAGTGCAGAATACATGGTGCTGCACGTGGCCAAGGGCAAGAATGGCCAATTTAGGAGCAGCTAATGCAGGGAGCTGGATGAGTGTCTTCTGGTGGGCTACTGAGAGCCAGGCAAGCTGAGCAGGACCCATGCATTTAAGGTCTTATTTCAGAAATACCAGTCAGGCAGATGTTGCACCCTGCCCCTACGAGACCTGGTTCTCCCTTGGGTGTCCCACACCCACCCCCTTCCACGTGCATCACTCCTGGAGCAGCTTTCATCTGCCTGTACCCTCTGCCTCCCCCTCTCCAGGCCTGCAGACAGTGGGGCAGCATCTCTGAAGGATGGGACCTCAAGACCTCCCCAGGTAGCAGCACATGAGCACACTTTGGAAGATGGCCAGAAACCCTTTCCCTTTGCAAAGAGGTGCTGGCTATCAGTGAGCGATCCCATTGTCATTCACCCCGTGAAACCCCAGAGGGTGGTGCCTGGGAAGGTATTTACTGGGGAAAAAAATACATTTCCCACTCATTTTTTTCTCCTTTTTTTTAAATTCTATGTTGTTACACCGAGTAGTGCCAAACCACAGAGTCAAACCTACCCCTGCAGACTTTTACTGGCCAAAAGCCTCTTCCACAAACAGTGGGAGATCACAGCATCCTTCATCCAAAGGGAACTTACATTTTACATCTGTGGATGCTGCAAGTGCTGAACATGATCATGGTGATGCCAATGGTAAAATGCCAAGAAGTGATTCCTTCCCATCTTCTTTATTCAAAATGCAATTGGATGCCATCCTGGGCAACCTGCTTTAACTGCCCCTGCTTTGGGAAGAGGGCTTGGACGGGATGATCTCTGGAGGTCCCTGCCAGCTTCACTTCTGAGCTGTGTGGTACAGACCAGTATCCTGGGCTGCACCCAGAGCAGCGTG
>NW_010328903.1:0-3619 GCF_000700745.2 Antrostomus carolinensis
AGACAACTACATTATAAAGAATTACAGTAATATCACAATAAATTTACAGCAAAAACAAGAAAGAACCTTCACTACAGTCTCTCTGACTTATTTTACTTTATAATCCATCACTTTGTTACGTACTTTTTGACAGACTCAATTTTTTAAAGCATTATGTTGGGTTTTTTTGTTGGTTTTATTTTGTTTGGTTGGTTTTTAATTGGTACCTGTTGTCAATGTCCACAAAGTTCCAGGAAATACACTAAGAAGTTAAATGAAGAGTCTGCTATTTCAGTAAAGCAAAGCACGGGGGGAATCTCCCCACAGCTCAATCATTGCTGAAATTCATGAAAGTGAAAAAAATACTCAGTCCACTTAAAAACAAAAGGCTTGAAATCATCTTTTTTATTCCTAAATTAAGAAGAAGACAGGTCTCGACCGAAGAAACAGCTTAAAGTTATGAGGAAACAATTTATTTATTATTTTTGACTGCAAACACAGACTTGTTTTGCTTGTAGAATCAAGAAGGAAGAAAAGTAATTAGTGATTATTCAACAATTTAGGAATGAAGAATGTTTTGGTGGGCAGCTCAAATGAGGAAATCCACAGCTCTGAGTGGATTCGCTACCACCTCTGCTTCAACTGAGTGCAACAAAGGGCAACTGTGAAGGTGAAAGCAGGGAATCTTGGATTCTGATATTGCTCTCGGAGATCTAGATGTAATATCCTTAATAATTACTACTACTACTACTACTAATAATAATAATATGGGTTTTGCTCAGTCTTTTGCCAGCATGGATCTTGCACTGTTGCCTGGACAGCACAATCATGCCAACAAGAGAAGAGGAGAGTGTCCTTAATTTAACCAAGTGGTACAAACACAGTCTTTGTACACAGGAGACCTTTGCATGGAGCTCATACCGAAAGTGGCTCTCATACATCCCAAGCACATACTCATTACTAGATAATTAATTACAGGTGATCACATCAGGCTGCCACAAAGGCTGATGACCCTTCCCATAGTTTGTGGGAAGGTTTCAGTCCAGAGAGGCATCCAGAGGAAGAGCCTGACCCTGGTAGTCCTACCTGCCTCTCTCAATGATTCAGGGAAGCTGAGGAAGACTGCCAGGGAGTAAAGTCAGAGCTCCACAGGAGGAAAACTCCTCTGAATCACCTCCTGGCAACCACACAGGGACAAATCGGTGGCAGCGATGGCACGTCTAGAACTGGCACGCAGTTGTCAAGGACAGACAAAAATCAGCTTGAATCCCTTCACCTCCAGTGTTGCTGCCAACCAGAGAACAAGTGAGGTAGACACCAGTAATAGCTAGAGACCAGATCAGAGCAATGAGATAGCAAAAAACACCATGAGCTCTGCAGAGGAGGCTTACTCAGGAAACGAGTCTCACAAAGATTAAATTAACCACCCGATACTCCTCTCCCTTCCCAACTTCTTCTACAGTTAGATAAAAGCAGCTGTGGCCACTGCCTTTTGTGCTGAAATCTGAGCACATGATCCAAAAGAAGCCCCAGTGCAGATCCTGATCAGACATGGGCACCGAGCTCCTCACCCCATGGGAGCAGCAGATGGGTAACTGGAGCTCTAGACATCTAGGAAACCCTACAGGCAAAGGCTGGAGCGTTGAGGTTCTCACAGGTAGCTCCAGGGCTGGAGGGAGATGGTGGAGATTATGTGACTGGACTCAAACGTGCAAACTCCATCCGAGTGTGAATTCGGCCCGTCAGTGTTGCTACAAGTCTGGCTCCAAATCAAATGCTCCCCGAGGAACAGAAGAACAAAGAAAAAGGAGGTCAGACCCCTGAAACCACCTCACACAGCTCTGCAGACGCATAAAATTATACATAATTTTATTCTAAAATCTTTTAAAGTGCTGCTTGGATAGCACCATCCATGCAGCAATTTAAAAGATTTTAGAATAAAATTATGTATAAAACTTATCTGGTTTTTTAGTATTCATAGAATCACAGACTGGTTTGGGTTGGAAGGGACCTTAAAGATCATCCAGTTCCAACCCCCCTGCCAGCAGCAGGGACACCTTCCACTCGACCAGGTTGCTCAAAGCCTCATCCAACCTGGCCACAAACACTTCCAGGGAGGAGCAGCCACAGCTTCTCTGGACAACCTGGGCCAGTGTCTCACCACCCTCACACTGAAAAACTTCTTCCTAATATCTCATCTGTCAGCCAGCACATGCTTCCTAAAACCACGTCTGCAATCCACTTTTACTGTTTGCAAAAGAAACATCCATAAATCTGTGTTGTTCCAACTCACTGTAGCTGACACAGGTTTTTTTCCCATTTTTTTTTAATTTCTAAACTTCCACAAATGGTGGTTAAAAGTAGTAGTATTTTAATTCTGAAAAACAGTTTAAAAAAATAAATCTTTAAAATTAGTGCATTGTTTAATGAATTCCACACTTGCTGATACATCTTTTCATTGCTACCATGGAAAACATTCACTGAAAATGACTTTTAATAGAACAAATATAAACTGAAGGGAGTATTTGTTGCATACAATAAACTGCCATGTATTCACCAATTTTGTACAACTTCACATGACTCAGATTTTACCCCTTAAAAGGGGTAAAAGGACAGAGGAAGGAGAGAGACAATGCTAGGAGTGAATGATAAAAAAGAAAAATTAAGAGTAGGCAATCAATCATTTCGATTTTTGATTAAAAACATAAACATATATAATATGGATTGTGCTATAAAACCTCACAGTGTATGAGCACCAGAAAGAGGTCTGGTTATCTCAGCTTTAACACACGGCATTGCATTCACCCAGAAAAGCTTGATGACACATCAAAAACCACAGCTTTAAGCAGCAGCTACCACCTATATAAGCTTTTTGTATCTTCTTTTGAAATCACTTACAGGGGATCGTTCTCTTAGAAAAAAAATTCCAAAAATCAGGTCAAGCAGCTTCAAGGAAGGAAGCAAGTGAATATCATGTATAAATCGTCAAAAATTTCATAGAATCATAGAATGGGTTGGGTTGGAAGGGACCTTAAAGCTCATCCAGTTCCAACCCCCCTGCCATCAGCAGGGACACCTTCCACTAGACCAGTGGAACCTTAATTACCTGCTGTTAGGAGAGAGGTAACTGGTATTGCTCTAGCACCTATGCACCTTCCAAAATTGTGAGAAGCAAGTCAAATGACTTTAAAAGCATTATCTAGATTTAAAGGTGTGCTTCTACATGGGGGTTTCTACGTCTAAGAGTACGATTTATTTTCCATGGCCTCTCACTCACACACTTGTTGCTCTATTAGGGCATCACTCCTGCTTTTTACCTGTTGGGAACTTGAAGAATACATCACTTCTGCTGTTGCTCACGCTGCTTCACCACCAACCACCATCCTCACAATCCTGTGACAGCTGCTTGTCACACCGGAGTCTTATTTGTCACACAGACACCTCGTCATCCAGCATCACATCACCTCAGCACACACAATATGACTGACAGACTTCTGCCACCTGAACCAGTGCTGGCCCTGCACAGGCTCCTCAAGATACGTGGGCTACTCTGCCTCAACCCATTGCTCCTGCACCCCTCCAGCTGCCCTACACCCCTAACAGATGTGCATCCCCTCACACTCACACCTCTAACAGCTGT
>NW_010328904.1:0-2555 GCF_000700745.2 Antrostomus carolinensis
CTGTCCCCAGCCTATACTGGAACCTGGGGTAGTTGGGATCAGAAATTGTCATAGACCCTAAAAACTCTTGGTATCCTGTTATATTCTTATATGTACTTAACAATCTGTCCCCTAGGTTTGGGCACGGGTGACAATGAACCGCCAGCTCCTCGATCACATGGATTCCTGGACTGCTAAGTTCAGAAATGTAAGTCCCATCTCTTAAGAACTGCCTGTTTTTTTTAAAAAACAAGTATAACCAAGTAGAAAAATACCTCCATGTCCCCCATGTGCCAGAGGAGGTGGGAAGAAGTGCAGTGTCTGTTGGAGGACTGGGGTGGGCTGGCACAAGGAAACAAAAACACAACATGTTTTTTAAGAGAGGAGTACTGAGATGCATTTTCCACCTGACCTCGGTGTTTTGTCTTCTGAAAAAGTCACAATGATAAAGTTCATCCACCTCTGAATGAGAAACAAAAGCATCTCGGATATAACAAGGTTTGGTTTTCCTTGCTGGAACTCAGATTACTAGATTGGTGTTCCTGCAGTATTTCTAACTCATTCTCCTGGGCTTCAAACTGTGGAAAATGAGCCAACAGTGTGTCCTGGCAGCCAAGAGGGACACCTGTGTCCTGGGGGCATCCAGCACTGCACTGCGAGCCGGGCCAGGGAGGGGATGGTCCCGCTCTGCTCTGCACTGGGGCGGCCTCACCTCCAGCACTGGGGGCAGTTTGGGCACCACAGGAGAAAAAGGATCTAAAGCTGCTGGAGAGTGTCCAGAGGAGGGACACAACATTGGGGAAGGGTTTAGAGGGGAAGGGTGTGAGGAGAGGCTGAAGGCACTTGGTGTGTTCAGCCTGGAGAAGAGGAGACTGAGAGGAGATCTCCTGGGGGTCTAGAACTTCCTCCCAAGGGGAAGAGGAGGGGCAGGTGCTGATCTCTTCTCTCTGGCCACCAACTCCGGGAGCAGAGGGAATGGCAGGAAGATGTGTCAGGGGAGGGTGAGGTTGGCCATGAGGAAAAGGTTCTTGAGGCACCCAGAGGGTGGTGGAGCACTGGCACAGGCTCCCCAGGGAGGTGCTGATGGCACCAAGCCTGACAAGATTCCAGCAGCATTTGGCCAAGGCCCTGAGGGACATGGTGTGAATGTTGGGCTTGTCCTGTGCAGGGACAGGAGTTGGACTGGATGATCCTGGTGGGTCCCTTCCAACTCACAACATTCCATGATTCTATGAACATTTCAACCCAAAGGTTGATTATTTTCTGACCATCCTGAGCAGCGTAATAAAAAGCAACAAGACAAAACCTTGGTCTTATCAATAGGAATTGCTGTAGCAGAGGAGACTTAATTACACACCATGGCAAAATAATTCATAGAATCATAGAATCATAGAATGGTTTGGATTGGAAGGGACCTTAAAGCTCATCCAGTTCCAACCCCCCTGCCATCAGCAGGGACACCTTCCACTAGACCAGGTTGCTCAAAGCCTCATCCAGCCTGGTCTTAAACACTTCCAGGGAGGAGCATCAACAACTTCCTTGGGCAACCTGTTCCAGTGTCTGACCACCCTCACAGTGAAGAACTTCTTCCTAAATAGTAAATCTGACTTTGAATTGCCCCTTCAGTCATAGCATCTATCGAGTACATATTCTTGTGTGTTTTATTTTGGTTTTAAGTAGTAAGATCAACAAAAAGCAAAGATTAGGATGAGATCCATACCAGATTCCTGAACATCTGTTCCTAAACTTAGAACCAGCTTGCTTCACTTCCCAAATCCCACCACGTGCAAATCCCACCACGTGCAAATCCCACCACCTACAAATCCCACACGTAGTTTTTATCAACTCCTTGATGTCCTGAAACAAATGTGTGAGGGAGTGGACTCAGCAAAGTATAATTTGTCTTTATGGGTGGAGGGCTGTGCTTCTCTCATTGCTCAGAAAAGCTTTATCTGATACTTCTTAGAGATTTGTTTTCCTGCCTCCTTTACATTGAATTTTCTGACCTTTTAGAAGGTATTAATGAGTCATTTAAACTCAGCCTGACTTGATATTCTAATTTAATTCCTTCTCTCCTCTCTTGGCTTCAGCACTTCTGTTGTTGGTGATGGTAACAGTGATTATTACTAGGATATAAGCTAAGAATTGGAGTTTTATTTACATGTTTTTGTTGCTTCTAACCTTTTGAATTTTCCCTTTTTTTTTCTTTCCTAGTGGATTAACGAGACTATTCTAGTGCCACTTGTCCAAGAGATCGAATCTGTGAGCACTCAGCTGAGAAGAATGGGGTGTCCAGAATTGCAGATTGGAGGTAGGGATGAGGGCAGTAGCTTTGAGGTTCCTGCTGGTGGTTGGTGGAGGGACCATGGATAATTGTTAAGGAAATTAGATCTGTTCAATATTAACTGTTCCATTTCTGTCCCATGTTGGTGTGGGCTTTGATCCATGTCGTGTGTTTCATTAACCTGGAAAGTTCTTCCTAAAACTTCTGGAAATATTGATGAAATCACACTGATGATGCTTCTTATAAAATTTATAAACATAACCCCTTTTTCCCTCTTCCCCCTTTTTTTCCC
>NW_010328905.1:0-4657 GCF_000700745.2 Antrostomus carolinensis
CTAGATGATCTTAAAGGTCCTTTCCAACCTATATAATTATGTGATTCTATAATTCTAAACCATATATTATTTAAAAGATATTTCAGCTGTTTATTTTGAGCTGCTTTAGAAATCCTAATGTTGGGAAGCAATATAGGAAGAAATGTAAATCACAATATGACCCAGACTGCAGCCAGCTTTGTTAAAAAAAAAAAGAAAAAAAGGCTTTATTTCCTTTCTGAAAAGAAAATCAGAAAAAAACCCTTGTTGAGCTTTGTACAATTTGATGGATTGATTAGCTTCAAAGGGAAGATAAAAGATTACTGATAACAGACAGCAAACAGCTGCATCTGTACATTGTTGGGATTTTAGCTGTGACCCTAAGGTTTAAGTTCACCCAGATTTGCTGCAGTTGTCAAAGGAATAAACTCAGTAACATGTTGCCAAACTTATCTCTTTTAATGACAGTAGTAACAGATATATAATTTATCTACCATTCTTACTCCCTTTTTAATGTAACAATACATCAATTTTCATATTTTCTGAGTTGCATTTCCTAAAACAGTGATTCTGATCCTAATGGATTTAAATAGGAAGCTCGTACTTAACTTTTGTAGGTTTATTTAGAAACCGTGGCATAGAACATCTCCTCTTGGCTTCCTGGTGGTCTGCACATAGTCTCTAGATACATCAATAAAGTGCTTCTGTGATTTGCATAGGTTCATTGTTGTCTAGGAAATGGAAGGTAATCGTGTTACTTTGGAAACATGGACAAGTAGTTCTCCAGAGGGATATTGTCCAATTCCAACCCTGCAAGAAAGATGAGAGAAATATCCCTTCCTTTCTTCCATTTTTGAGCTAAGGCAACAAATATAGTTAAGTATGAAAAATACCACCTGATTCTCATTTTCCATTTGTTTCAATTTCCACATTCCTTGCAGTTTGTTATCTTTCAATCTTTTCCTTTATTCTGACTTTCTAATGCAATGTTCTCATCTTCTGTCTCTGGATTCTTCTTCTTCGAGAAGCTGAACACGAGCAGACAATGTGCGCTTGCAGCCCAGAAGGCCAATAACCGTATCCTGGGCTGCATCAAGAGAAGTGTGTCCAGCAGGTCGAGGGAGGTGATTCTGCCCCTCTACTCCACTCTTGTAAGGCCCCACCTGGAATACTGCATCCAGTTCTGGAGCCCCCAACATAAGAAAGACATGGACCAGTTAGAACAAGTCCAGAGAAGGGCCACCAGGATGATCCGAGGGCTGGAGCACCTCTCCTATGAAGACAGGCTGAGAGAGTTGGGGTTGTTCAGCCTGGAAAAGAGAAGGCTCCGGGGAGATCTTATAGCGGCCTTCCAATACCTGAAGGGGGCCTACAAGAAAGCTGGGGAAGAACTTTTCATAAGGGCAACTAATGACAAGACAAGGGGAAATGGGTTTAAACTGAAAGAGGGGAGGTTTAGATTAGATATTAGGAAGAAGTTCTTTAGTGTGAGGGTGGTCAGACACTGGAACAGGTTGCCCAAGGAAGTTGTTGATGCCCCCTCCCTGGAAGTGTTGAAGGCCAGGCTGGATGAGAATTGGAGCAACCTGGTCTAGTGGAAGGTGTCCCTGCTGATGGCAGGGGGATTGGAACTAGATGAACTTTAAGGTCCTTTCCAATCCAAACCATTCTGTGATTCTATGATTCTATGATTCCTGCCATTTGCATGCTTTCTTATGCACTTTCTTTCCTTCTCTTTTTGTCATGCTTTATTGTTGCATGGCCTGAGACTTCCTTCCTAATTTTCAGCTGTGCTCCATGATCAACATCAGTCCATTTCCCTGAACTCTTTTCCTTACCTTTGTCCCAAGTCTCAGTGTGTTTTACCCTTTTGCAGTTCCTCTAGTGTAATTTCTACACAAAGCAATTGTATTGTCTCAGAGCTTCCTTTTCTGTTACCCCTTAGGGTACATAGGAAGGCTCCAAGCACAGGACAGAAAGGATGAGCTTTCACATGAGCTTGTGTGATCTTAAGCCCATAAATCTGGCAGCAGTTCTAAACTCATTTTTTCCTGGGAATCAAGTTGACTTTTGGCATTATGGGCTTCAAGCCACTTTTAGGGTCAGTTCTATCCATTACACAGGGCTTAATTTATTCTTTCAGCTGATACAGCCGCCAGTGTGGGTAAAAGTAGGCAATCAGTTGTACAGATTGACAGCCTAATATGAAGAAAAACCACTGCCAGGAATAAATCTTTATGTGAATTATCTGCAGTAGACATCAAGATCAAAAAAAAGCAATAACTCTTCATAAGAAATTTGGGCAAGTCATGGCAATGTCTACTAGTCCAGCACAGCTGCATTTGAAATCTCAGAGACAGAGGATTCATAGTTTCCTGTACAACAAGGGATGCTTTGCATAGCTACAAGTAGATTCAAAGCTGAAAATTCCAGAGCTCTGTTTGGATGAATGTTCCTTGAAGGTTCAGGTTGCAGAAAAGTGGTCCAGGTGTGCTACTAGACAGCAGGTTTGGGGAGGGTAATGAATAGCTCAAAGTGGTTATACCAAAGTAATCAGTAATTTTCAGAAGTGACAACTGAGACTCACAAGTAAGCCCTGTGTATCTCTAACACTCCTAGTAAATCCTGAGGTGGTTAATCGGGCTTTCTTTTTTCTGTAGTGCTCTGAATTCTATTCAGCATTAATATCTTTCAAAAAGATACCAAGAAAATCCTTATAACAAGATCCCTAAATCTCCATTTATTGGTTTTCAAACACAGCCAATATTATCAAAGCACTAATACATGACTACCCCCGTTAGGAGAGCAATCTTTGAAGTGCCACCAAAACTGGGGCCAAAGGTAAACATAAATGAGAATGATTACTCTCTCATATATGTTGAATAGAATTTGCATTTGATAATTTTACTGTCATTTTCTGTCGTGTGTATTATACTTTATACTAAAGTTGCTGTGATAATAATGCCCTGTTTACACAGTGCTCTTCAAAGTGTGGACCCTTGCTTTCAGTACTGTGTTTTCAAAGCTGCATTCAACCTGAGCTCAGTGACTGAGGAGGCAGTTGGATTCAGACTATTGTGACTCTCTTTGGACAGTTGAATATATGATTTTGAATTTGCTTTAGAACTTTTATTTGAATGTAATGGTTACTTCAGTTCTTTCAGTTTTTATTTATTTCTTATCAATTACATGGAAAAATATTTCAATCTGCTAATTTTTCCACCCTTTTTTTTTTTTTTTTTATTGACTTGGGAGTTCTCTGGTTGTTATTCTCTCTGGAACTTCTATATTAGCTGCTTTTGTAGCTATGGACATGGGATAAAACAAATTTTACGTGGTCATATGAGCAATTTCATGTTGTTGATAAAACATTTTATAAGCTTATAGAGACAAATCCAGGGAAAGATGTGGAAGCTTGCAAGTCAGGCAATGTGGCATGTAGCTTTTAGCTATTTGTTCCACAGACTGGAGCTCTAAAACCAAAGTTAGACACTCAGGTTCCTGAAAAAATTATGAGAAGAGGTAGACAGTTAAGAACCACTTCAGCAATATAAGCTGAAGGACGAGGTGATAAATAGGAGATGCTGAACATATACATTCCCCTGACCTTCAACCACTCCTGTGGAGCTTAGGCACTTGGCTCAGATCTCTTCAGTGCATTTGATTTCCTTCTCTGTGTGGTGAGAAGACATAGTAGTGGTGTTCCCTGTAGGGCCCTACAACAAAATCAGCATATATTGACCCCTGGGACAACACCCCTCATCTTGTTGTAGCATATGAGTCTCCTGTCAAGCTCTATTGTCAGACCTAGGGCTTTTGAAGAAAGGAATGCAAGGTTCATGGAGCCAAGGCAGGAGAGTTAAAGGACTATTGATCAGCAGCATAGTCATTGATGCAGTCATTTAAGGGTGGGAGTCCTGGATTTTAGTATTGACTTTCCTTACTGCTTATAGATTTCATATCAAAAAGAATCTTGGAAATGGAAAATGTACCACATCCCTTTTGGACCCTGTTTCAGTAAACAGTGTGGTAGGTATACATGTCTTCAACAGCTACATCTGTCTGTATTGTAAAGAGGTTCTTATCTTGATCAGTGGAAGAGATGGATCTGAATCCCCTTTTTTTCTAGATGAGTGTATTAACACCTAACCTGTTCTTTAAAGGCTGTAAACTCCTTTGCCTCCTCCTGGCATTCTGGTGCATTTTATAGAGAAAACAGGTAACACTATCTTTTAGAAAGAGTCTGAAATGCTAGAATCCATCTGGCTTAATATGGACGGTAGATATTAAAGTCTGAACTACTTGTCTAAGGTCGCTTTACAGTCAATGGTTAGAACTGGGAATTTACATTGTTTTTGGAACACTAAGGCAAAGAGTAAGGCTAATGAACTACATCCTGCAAGTGTTTCCTTGGCTACCAATGGAGCCAAGGGTGACTATCTCAGCCGCAGACATCTAAATTATAAGGTCTATCACTAGGTGAGATAAATCCTAACCAGAGGATCAAGCATGCCTCTTAGATTATGCCTCTGGAGAAGAAAAATTAAATGCATTTCTGGATTGCTGTAGACAAAGAGTGAAGTACCTAGAAAGCTCTAGATGGTTGCTGAAGTTGAGAAAATAAACAACAGTTGAATATCATTTTTTGACTGTGTGGTGGTTTGGGTGGATTCACCCT
>NW_010328906.1:0-2828 GCF_000700745.2 Antrostomus carolinensis
GGGTTTTGTGCCGAGTTTCGAAAGGTTTGTGAGTTTGCCCCGGAGAATTGGTTGGCTGGTTCTTGTGCTTGAGTTTCTGAAGCATCCTAAGGCTGTTCAGGCCCCGATGCTTCATCAAGACCCCAGGATTTTACTGCCTGACAGCTCAGCTGCGGTTGTCAGCGTGTCAGCCTCCAGATCCTGGATGCAGGAGTCTGTTCCAGCAGGTAGAGAAGGCTCCATGTGCTGGCTGACCTCTCCATCTCCTGAGCAGCTCTCCTTTCCCCTCCCTGCGCCTGCTTTTGGGATACATCCCTTCCCACTCAGGCATCAGGAAACAAAGGTTTGGGGCTGGTTATCTGGTGAACTGTTGAGGGAGATCAAATAATGTGCACGTTGTGTTTGAAATGTCATCTTGTTTCCTCCGAGCGGTTTTTTTCAGATCGAAATCTCAGCTGGTGCTCAGCGCTCCGTAGGCCTTGGGGCTCGGGATGCGGCTGGGTGGCTTTTCATGGTCGGACAGAAGGTTATCTGAGAAGTGCTTACTGTGCGTGGCCCCGGGCATTCATGCACAGACAGTGGTGTGCTGCTGCGGGTTGGTCAGGAGGTACCAGGAGATGTGTTTAGAGGGAGCCAAGGTGGAGATGAGCGGCGCAGATCAGAGCCGCTGGCTGATGGAGACCAGCTACAGATCCCAGGCTGTGTGCCCAGAGAAGGGAACGGAGCTGGGGAAGGGTCTGGAGCACAAGTGTGCTGAGTTCCCTTGTGGCTGAGGGAACTGGGGGTGTTGAGCCTGGAGAAAAGGAGGCTGAGGGGAGACCTTGTGGCTCTGTGCAAGTCCCTTGGAGGAGGGTGGAGAGAGGTGGGGGTGGGTCTGTTCAACCAAGGACCAAGGGACAGGACAAGAGGAAATGGGCTCCAGTTGTGGCCAGGGCAGTTGAGATGGGATGTGAGGAAGAATTTCTTTGCTGCAAGGGTTCTGAGGCATTGGAAGGGGTTGCCCAGGGCAGTGGTGGAGGCCCCATCCTGGAGGGATTGAAGAGTCGTTTAGACATAGTGCTGAGGGACATGGGTTAGTCGGGGACTGGTCAGTGTTGGGTTCATGGTTGGACTGATGAGCTTCAAGGGCTTTTCCCATCCAGGCAGTTCTGTGTGTGATTCTGTGATCTGAACACAGAGATCTTGCCATACTTGGTACATTGTCACCTGGGACTCGTAAGGACTCGTGCTTCAGAGCTGTGCTCTGTGCGAGCTGCCACCTTGCCTCAACCAGAGCAGAGCTGTGGTGGGAGGGTGGCCCAGTGGCAGCCTAGCCTCTTGTGACACTGCGAGTCTGCGGGCGGCTTTTGCTTGGCCATTTCTTGAGACCTGATGCCAAACAGGCTGGTTCTTGAGACCTGCTTCCAAACAGGCTGGCTTGTGCCCGTGAGTGAAGCAGGACCGAGCTCTGCCTGAGGGATGAGCTGCGGCAGCGTAATGTGTCAGGCATGATTCAAATTACTGTGATTTTGTGTACGTGGGGGTATTAACTAGTTCAGAGTTGCATCAGCTTCTGTTTATGTCCAGGGCTTTAAGAGTTGAAGGCAGAAGGCAAGACCCGACATCGCTCCCTTCCCCGGGTGGGGTTGGAGGGCTGGAGAGGCCTTTGAAGGTTTGATGAGACTTGCTGAGTTTGCTCAGCCATATTATTTGTCTTTGCTCAGCCATATTATTTTGGCAGGAAGGAAAACAGCTTCCTTCAGCCTGACGGCTTGGTGCGTAAGGGAACCCGAGGCGTGGGCCAGGCAGAATGTCTTCTGAATCGGAATAAATATTTAAAAATAAACCAAAACTGCTAAAGTTGCACATAAAAAAAAGATTGGGCATCCTGCCCAGACACAGAGCTGTCTCCTGGTAGCGGAAGAGCTGGGTGACCCCGTGGAGGGGCCTGGATGTCCTCGTGAGATGCACTGATTACCCCCCTCACTCTCCTGGGCTGGCCATGGGGCACCCTTTCTCTTTTCCCCGGACACCCTTTGTCTTTGCCCTGGGCACCCTTTGTCTTTGCCCTGGGCACCCTTTATCTTTTCCCTGGGCACCCTTTATCTTTTCCCTGGACACCCTTTATCTTTTCCAGGGGCACCCTTTATCTTTTCCAGGGGCACCCTTTGTCTTTGCCCTGGGCACCCTTTATTTTTTCCTCCAACACCACTGGCTTTGCAGAGGGCCCTGGCCTGGGCGCTGCTGTTGCCTCACCCAGCTGAGCGTGGTTGGCTTTATCTAGCAGAAAATACTCTGCTTTCATTTTTGTGGGAACTTACCAACTTTGCAGTGGTTCCACATGAGACCCAGAGGGACCCAGCCGGTCCCCAGGCCGGTGTGCACGGATGCGGCTGTGCTGATCTCCGCTGGCGGGGATGACACCTGCTCTCAGGTGAGATCCATGTGGAAGAAACGCTTCTTTCCTCCCATCTCCCAGCTTTGTCTGCAGCCAGGCTTTTGTTTGTTTCTGGGTTTGTTCTGACCCTTTCTGGGAGCAGAGGGGTCTGGGAAGGAATGGAACCTTGTGGTATTTTTCCAAGTGAGGGTCTTTACGAAGCAGGGGGAGGCTGTGGCTGCCTGTGGTCAGACCTGGGGGATGATTTGGGAGCGTGTGTTGGACCCGGTGTCCTGCCGAGGTGGCTCTCTCCTAGTGCACGATGCTGGGAGGAAACTTGTCAACAGCCAGTTTGCTGGAACTTGGGGCTCTGAGGAAGGACGTCTGCAGTGCAGCCTTGGGAAAGCTGCTTATGTGGGTGGGACAGGTGAGTCATAGAATCATGGAGTGGTTTGGGTTGGAAGGGACCTTAAAGCTCATCCAGTCCCAACCC
>NW_010328906.1:3123-12265 GCF_000700745.2 Antrostomus carolinensis
GGGCTGAACAGCCCCATCTCTCTCAGCCTGTCCTCACAGCAGAGCTGCTCCAGCCCTCGCATCATCCTGGTGGCCTCCTCTGGAGTCGGTGGCTTCCTCTTTGTTTTCCATCATGATCCCACTCTTCCGAGTGTGACGTGCTGTTTACCTGCTCCCTGGAAGCCTCCTGGGTCTGCTTGTGTTTGCCTCACCCGTGCTGGTTGCTGTTGGACCCTGGCTGAGCCCACAGCCCTTCCCAGGCCACTGTCACTGAGCAGGGCAGTGAGGAACAGGTTACGACCGAATTCCTGTCGCGCTGGCGTTGCTATTTGGAGTGTCACCGCTCGCCTTGGGTTTGGGAACGGCAGCTGAGGAAGCCAAGAGGGGCAGAAGGGCTGTTCCATGCACACAAGAAACATTTAACTCTTGGCTTCACATCTCCCTTCCCCGTGCATTGGCAGCTCTCGGGTTGGCTGATAAGAGATGACAGTGATGTTCCCAAAATTTGCTCGTGTTTAGTGGCTTAAAAAAATGGAGAGGGTTTTTGTGTGCCATTTCCTCTTGCTCTGGAAAAAAAATGCTGCTACCCTGGTGCCTGGGGAGCCCTAGAAAGGAAATAAGATCCAAAGAAATGTGTCACCAGCAGAAAGAGCAATTGTTTTCCTGCATTTACATTGCAGAGCTTCGTCCTGTTCAGGCAGCCGATGTTTGACAGGCAAAATAATACATTTCTATTGATGTAATTAGCGGGACGTGGAGTTTGCTGAATGGCTTGGGGGCAGCGTGCTTTTCAGTCGGAACTCCAGCAAATAGATCGGGGAGGATTGGAAAGCTGCTGTGGGTTGTTAGAATTGGCCCTTTGGGTTTCTGGAGGTTGAGTACATAACTGCTGATATTTCCTATTGTGCTGTACCCTGCCTAGTTGAAAAGAAAATAACTCGAGGGAACACGGGGCTATTTTTGCCGGCTTGAGATGATCAAGTTTGATTTCTAAAAACTGAAGCCAAGTTTTTAGGCTTGCACATTAAAATCACTATTGGAACCGTATCTCTGTTCCTCTACAGACACATGTCTCTGTGCTTTGCCAATCCTGTCAACTCCAATGTGTGTTCATTAAAAAAAAAAAGGAAATGGCTTTTCTGTCCCTGCAGCTCAGCCCCTTTTGTGGCACTAACTCAACGCCGTGGGCCTGGGCAGCAGCGTGAGGGGAGGGTGGTGGCTGCACTGTCAGGGAGGCCAGGCTGGCATCTCGCCCTGCTCCTGGGATGATCAGCCCTTCCCAAAGCTGCAGGGTTATCAATACACGTTGGTTTTGGTAAAATAAAGACCAAGACCTTAAAAAAAGCTGTTGTCCCCCTCTGGTGATATCGCCCAGCTGCATTTCTAACGTGGCACTTCCTGCAGCACCAAGATTTCCCCTTTGGCATCTTGTTCCCAGCGCCAGCCCAGATGATTTTGGTTTACTGAGGATATCACAGGCAGCTTCCCAACTTGTGTTGTGTTCCTCTGACAGCAGAAGGTCCTTTTTCTCACCTAACAGAAAGCTTTGCAGAGAAACTAACTCTCAGACAGCTTTGCCAGGTAACAAGTTAATTCCCTTGTATTTGTGCTGGTCCCTGGAAGCAGGAACACGACATGAGGGTCCTTTCATGCTGGGCTGTATCCTGCTCACCGTGGCAGCTCTGCTCTCCAGAGAGCCTGGAGCACTGATGTGGTCACGGTCTTGCTCTCCAGCTTGTCTGTATCGATCCCTTGCCTGGGAGACTCAGGCCAGCAGGCAGAGCTCAGGCGGTCCTTGGAATTTCAGCACAGCCAAAAGGTTTTATTTTAACCTGCTGGGTGTTGAGCAGTTTCTTGTCTTAGCCCATGCAAACATGTCTCCTGCAAGAAAAACGCCGTGGTGTCACGTAGACTGAGGTGGGCATTGGTGGGGTGCTCCATCCTCGGGGGTTTGTGTTGCTCTCTCTTTAGCTCTCCTAAGCCTTAAGCCTTTCCAGCGAGCAGGAGCAGCTCGGCTGTCCCAGTGCCTCGGAGGTGCTGTGGGCCAGGAGTTCCCTGAGTAGCCAGAGCTGTACGGACTCTTGGTCTGAAAGGATCAGGACAGTCCCTCTGAACCTTAATCAGTCTCTTATTTACTTTTCATTGGTTCCCAAGAGGTCTCTCTTGCTGTCTTCATAACATTCTCCATTTGCTGGTTTGATTTCTTTAGCAGCACGTGTCCGGCTGTTCCTCATAGATCTTCTTTTCCCCAAAATCTTGGTGGTGCAGAGAAGAGAAAAGCCCTTTGTGAATTCACCATAACCCACCCCAGGGACAGCCTGCTGCACTGATCACACAGAATCACAGGATGTCAGGGATTGGAAGGGACCTGGAAAGATCATCCAGTCCAACCCCCCTGCCAGAGCAGGAACCTCAATGAGATCACACAGGAAGGTGTCCAGGCGGGTCTTGAATGTCTCCAGAGAAGGAGACTCCACACCCTCCCTGGGCAGCCTGTCCCAGGGCTCTGTCACCCTCACTGGAAAGAAGTTTCTTCTCAAGTTTAAGCGGAAGCTCCTGTGCTCCAGCTGATGGCGTGGCTGTGGGGACAGCAGGCAGGGTGGTTGGGACAGAACCGGGTCTGTCACTCTCGTGTGATTCCGCCGTGTTCCCAAAGAGACTCGGTGATCACATTGTTCAACCTGAATCCATATTTGCTTTTTTTACTCCCTCCCCAATCTAAAATAGAGCAAGTGAGAGTGTGCTGGTGAGCCAAACAGTCATGGACAAGGGTTCTTGTTGCCTCCATCTGATAAAAGCCCACCCCAAAGCAGACAGCGCTTTCACAGAGTATGAATTTCATTCAAACGGGTTGTTTTGAGAGCAGAGAATATCAAGGGGAAGGAGGAATATCTTGGGGGAGGGAGGTTTGCTGAGGTAAGTATTCAAGTGCCATATCTTCTGGGGTTGGGATGGGTGCCTTTGACATCATCAGAGGAATTTGTACTTTTGAATTTCCAGTAGATGTAACTGCTAACGATGTCCTGGCCGTGCGGAGTAACGAACATCTGTTTCTGTATTTGAACATCCAGGCAGCGTGCCCCTCCAGACATCCCTGCCTTCACATCCAGACCCCTTGGGAGATCCTACCCTGTTGCTAATTGTCGAGAGCTGTCCAGAATCCTTATCGTTACGATCCTGCTGTGCTGGTGAGGTGCTGCCTTACCTGGTACGACGACAGCTCTCACCAGAATGCTGAGCAGCAGCCCCTGCCAGAGAGAATAAAGCCAGTGGTGGGAAGAGAACTATAAAGTCACCGCCAAAGGTTCTGAAACCACGAGGGAAGAATCTGAGTTGACCCAAAAAGCAGACTGGTTCCTGTCTCCAGGTGGGACTGAGCTCCAGCCCGTTGCCAGCCGGATGCCGTGGGAAGCACAGAGCCTTCTGAGAGCTGGAGTTCCAGTGGATGCTGATTGAGTGACACCTACAATGTGAGGTTGGTCGCGTGTGCTGGTGCGGTGCCGATCAGCCCGGAGCCTCAGCAGCCGATTATTCTCACGTGCCTTTCTCTCCTCTCTGTTCCCCAGCTTGGTGCAGCAGCTGCTCCTTCTAACAGACTTGGTGTGTTACCAGCAGCTCTGCAGAGACCATCTAGCATGCTCCTCACACCGGGCAGCTCAGCTGGTGCCAACAGCAGCCGTTCCATCCCAGGGACGCCAGGCTGACTTCTCACCGACCGGGCACTGGACCTGCGGAGCAGAAACCGTGTTGGGTGAGAGGCTTTTCTGACCATGCTTGGCTCTGTGCTGGGCTGGGAGGGGCTGAAGAGAAAGAGACCTTTTCTCCTCTGATTTGTAAGCACGGTTACCCCGCTTCTTGTCACCCACACCTCTTGTTTTTGTCTCTCTTCCTTGTTTTGCTTCCTTCTTTGAATGTTCCCCTCTCCTTGCTGTCTGTGTGAAGGCCACATGTTCTTACAGGTGAGGATACTGGTGTCCTCTGGTTTTCTTGTGAAGAAGAAACTCTGAGTGGAAGAGGAAATGTGAGGTCCTCCAGGACCTTGTAATCTTAAGCCATGGAAACTGCCTGACTGTCCCAAGGTGTGTTTGAGGCAGTGCAAGGACAGGGAAATAAATTAATCTAAGAAACTCTCTGTTGCTTTGCCGGCGATAACCACTGTGCCATGGCAGTTCCCAGCCCAGGGGACGTGGCTGGTGTATCTTCCATGGCTGGGCTGCTCTGAGCCTGGTGATTCAGTGCCCGCTCTGCAGAGACAGGGTGAGGTGGTGGAAGCCAGTCTGAGCTTGTACCTTCAGGATACGCTTGTGGTGTCTGTTGCAGAAGAATATCCAGTGGTGTTGTCTTTGTGTTTGAATGAGCAAGGCTGATGTGGCCATATCCCAGGGCAGGGCTTTGGATTAATCAGATGGATGCTGGAGTGCTGTGTGTTGGCTGATCTGGTCTGGTCTGCCTGGCTGCTGTTGCGCTAGCTGGAGTCTCCCTGTGACTTTGGTGTCCAGCCTTCAGCAGAAGGTCTGCAGGAATCTCTTAGGGTTTAGGGTCAATAAAGCCCCAGGTCATGAGGACTCTGGTCTTTGAGTGGTGACTGTCACCAGGCAGGCTTTGGCTGAGATCTGTGCCACGGTTAGCTCTCACCTGTGGGAGAGATGAAGTGACGTTCCTGCTCTTGGATCAGTTTTGATGCAGCCGTGGAGTGCCATGTGAATGCTCCTGCAGGTGTGCAAAGCCCTGGTTCCCATTGCCTGCCCTTGCCCTGCAGAGCCTGGTGAAGGGAAGGCTGGGGGGTCTGTAGCACCACATGAGGCGAAGGCAGCTGGATATGGCTTGTGAGGCATTTGAGAGTGACTCCTGCACCGTGATCTCCTCTCCATCTCTCCATTTGGGTTAACTGGATTGGGGATGCAGCCAGCTGGTGGTGGTGGTGGAGAGGCCAGCTCTGTCATCCTGCTGGAGGTGCTGTGGGTGGCCCGTCAGGGCTGGCTGTGCTGTAGCTAAAGCAGCTTCTTACTCAAAACATCTGCATTATGTTTCAGCCCTCTCATCCCAGAGTACAGCGTCTTCCTCATGTGATCGTAATATTTGTTCAAATAACTGCTCTCATGGGCAGATGTTGCTTCGGGCGTTGTGTAATTGAACACATCCTACAGTTCCAGCTGCACTGGTGTAGCTGGAGAGGAGCTGCTTGTGACGGTGACAGTGAGCCAGCACAGCCACTCCGGTGAGGAAAGGGGAGTGTCAGAGTGGTGTCAGGCGTTGGTATATCTGGATCACTTCAGCTGTACCAGCTGTTACTCCAATCATATAATTTCAATTACAGTATCATCTCCTAACATCAGTGTGCAGAAGGATTCGGGTGTTTTTCAGGATGGCTCAGGACAGAGTACAGGTGGAATCTGGAGGTACAGGGGGTGAGCAGAAATGTGATGCTTCTCCATGAGGTTATTCCACTGAGCTGTGTTAGAAGACAGTGATCTTCTTGCCCCCCTGGATTTCACTCTGCCTGTCCCACCTCCCCATGCTCTCCTGGTTCCCTCAGGGGAAGGCAACAGCCTCTTGTGCAGTTCTCAGCGATTCTTATTCTTCTCTCCTGCTTGGTTGTGATGGAAATGCCAAGTGCCACTGTTGTCTGTCAGGTTTATCCCACCTCTTCACTTGCTTGAGGCACAGCCAGAGACGTGGTGGTTGAAATATAGGCCAGTTGGTTGGAAATTGTGACATGGTGGCTGATTAAACCCAAGAAAGGCCAGATTGCCTAAAAATGGCAGGAGGAGGCACCCAGGTACTGCTGCCTTTGTGTGAAGAGCCTGTGAGGCACTGGACAGGGTAGTGCAGGGAAGACTGGGAGCTGTCTCTGGCAGGGGATGCAGCTGGATGTGGCTTGAACAAATTACATATTTACCATCTAATCTGTGTTAGAATTAAAGCCGTGGCTGGGAGTATCTGGGGACAGCATGCTCAGGGGATATCTCCTCCCCCTCCTGTCTCTGAGACTTTGTTTTCCAAGTCCATGTCCTGGGTTTTCACCGGCTGTGATACTCCACTTCTTGCTGCAACTCTCTTCCCCTCCCTCCTGCAGCGGCCAGCTCTTCATCTGCTTATCTGTCAGCTTAGCATCATCTGAAGATAGAATCCCTGATGTCCTTTTGGGTATGACCTCGTGCTCGTGCTGGGCCTGGGCAGCTATGGCCCTCTGTGAATTCAACTTGCTGAGTGATTGGGAGGAACTTCATGGGTCATCAAGTCCCTACTGCTGAAGACAGTCATCTTGTGCAGGTCATGAACTTGTCCAGGAGCCAATTGTTGGAACTAACTCTGTGCTTTTTTCCCCCCCAGTGCTTCTGGAGCAGCTGGTCCAGAGATCTGCTGTCTGAAAGATTAGAAACCCTCCTCTGGCTTCCAGTACCCAGTTTTCCTGGGCTGGTTTGTTGTACTTGTGCCATTGCAGAGTGTCATCTTGCAGATGGGAGATGACTTGCAAATTTTTTGCCTTCCCTAGTTTGCTGTAACCTTTATGTCCTGCACCAGTCCTGGCTCTTGATGCAGATTTGTCCTGAGAAATATGTTGAAAGCTACTTCGTTTTTCCGTTGTTTCTTTGTGGGAGGCTGGTTCTGCTGGGCCCCTTTATTTCTGTGTTGTACTTCTGAGTGTCTGAAGTGCAGGTGGAGTTCTGTGCTGCACAGTTTGTGAGTGTTGGCGAATACAAAAGAGCACTTTTTGCACTACTGTCGCTTCTGCCTTCTTCTTTTTTTTTTTTCTAATGTTTGTCCTTGCTACTTTTGCTGTCTTACCCCTTCAGAAGGGAGAGATGTTGTCAGAAACAGTCGAACCAAGGTGAAGCTGATAAAGCAATGTATTGAAGAGCCAGTGCCTGGCTCTTACTCATGGCTCTTATTCATGTTTATCTCTAGCTGTGAATGTGCAATAACAACAGTTCTGTTCTGCACAGGCTGGCACAGCCTCAGACAGGAAGATCTGCTGTTTACCAATCAACACTCTGCTGTAAGTGAGAAAGGGGGGGGAAAAAAATGGTTTATTGCTAGTGGGTAACCCAGAGTGGAGTTAAACCTCTACGAAAAAAAGACGAAACTAAGTGCACATGTGTTACTCAAGATGCATTTTTCCTGGCAAGAGTCCCATGTGTGTGTTCTTCCTGCAAAGCATCCCTGCTTATGCTGCTTCCCATTAAATCTCTAGCATATTGGTAGCAGGCAAGTCAAAGCTTCCTGTTTTTACAATGCAGCAGGTCTCAGCAGGCAGGCTGTCGAGGTGATTTTTCAGCCTGGCTTGTTTTGTAGCTGGGGCAAGTCTGTGGGCTGAGCAGGATGACAGAACTCTGCTACAAGGATTATAAATACAGAGAGGAAAAGATCTGGAAATTAGATCTGCTGGTAAAGCTTCCCAAGATTGGATGCTATGGCTTGTCTTGTTTTGTTCCTTACCCTCGTCTTTCTTTCTGTGGCATTACAGCGATGTTGCTAATGAGACAAACCCTGCCAGCCCACACAGGCTTTTGTTAACTCTGCACTCCAAAGCCAGCCACAACTGGCTACTAAACCCGAGGATACAAGTGGCTCATTGCACTTCATTGAAGCAATGTTAATTGACTTAATAGAGCACTAGGGTTTTAGAGATTTGGTTGTGTGTGTTTGTTTTTGGTTTTGGTTTGTTTTTTGTTCATATGTGTACATACAGACCCTGCTGGCAGTGCCTTTGTTGCCATTTTCATGCTTATTCAGAAGAGGACTTTCCTGCTCTTCACTTGTCGATGGAGATGGGTTTTGAAGTTAACCCTTATTTTGAGGAAACCTTCCTGTCCACTGCTTCTCCCTCTTTTTCTCCCTTGCCCTTGATTGCCCTTTCAAATCTGTATTATCTCCTCTCTCAAAGTGACTGTGATAGATATCCAGTAGCTCACTGGACAATCTATTGCTGGTTTAGTATTCTGTGCAAGGGAGAAGAGGAAACTTTTTTCAGACTTCAGTGCTTTGTGGCTAAGCTGGTTCTACAATAAATCTACTTTTCCTATCAATCTGTCGCTTCAGGCTTTGGACTCCTCTTCCTCTGCCTACACACTTCTGAAGAGTCAGTGCTGGGCATTAGATGCAGCTCAGCCCAACTCAGCTGCTGTGTTATGAGTTTCTTCTGGGTTAAAGTTGGGCCAGAACCAGTTTCAAGGCAGCTGAAAGAAGGTAAAGATCCTGAAGCTTGCCTTTGCATGTTAATATCCGTGGCCAGAAAGATGTGCTGCTGTTCTGGCCTTGGCTGAAGCGTAGCATGAAGTGTGAGGTCCTGTTCTGTGCTGGTCTAGGACTCTAGGTTAAATTATCTTGTTACCTCATTAATAGCCCATCTGGAAATCTGTTTCCAGGCAGCTAATTTCATCTAATGCCATCTCCACAAGTAGCACACCGATCTTGTTTCTCACCACGATTTAGAAAATAGCTCATTTGCAGCTTCCACTCCCCTAGATTTTCTCTGAGTCCAGAACACCCGACTCCCCTCATCTCTCAGCCCCGCTGCCCCATAACAACACTTGGGTGGGTAAATTTTACCTTTCTCTCCCATTTTCCCTGTCCTCCCATTTGCGGTGCTTGCACACCTCCTGTCATCCTAGTGCCTTGTGAACCTGAAGCCTTCACGGCCCTGGGAGGTAGGGCAGCAGCTTTCTGAGTCACGGGACTGCCCCGAGTCACAGGGGAAGCTCTGTGGTAGAGCACGAGGGCTGAAAAAACCTCCCACATCCCAGCTGAGTGTGCCAAGCACCGTCCCGTCCTTCCTGTTATACCTATGCCTCAGTCTGTCCTTGGAGGTACCTTCCCACCCCTCCCTGCCAGAAGCTTTGTAAGGAACTGGAACTCGCTGACACCTTAATTTCCTGCCAAGACTGCAGCATTTGGGCTGCCTCGTAGTGCTGGCTTGGCAGGTGAGGGTGAGGACAGGAAGAAAGAGCAGCAAAACTTCGTTTCTTGTCACGGAGACACCAGCTTTGTGCGAGACAAGACACCTGCTCAGCATGGAGCACTGCAGTTTGCTTGGCTGCTTTGCTGCGAGGGTCCTGCGGGTGGTCACGGGAGCTCCTGCTGCACTAGGGACATAGAGCCCTCGTTGGGTTGGTGTTCAGCACCTTGATTTCAGTCTGTCCTGCTTCTGTCTGAGGTGGAT
>NW_010328906.1:12288-19400 GCF_000700745.2 Antrostomus carolinensis
TGTGGAAAAAGAGAGGTTGTTCTCCCTTCCTCCCCGGAGCCCTCTCAGTCTGGTGGATACAAGTCACGCTCTGCTTGCTGCCGGTACCTGCCTTTGCACATCCTCATGTTCTCCCCCCCAAGCCCTGCAGAGCTGGGAGCCCGGCTCTGTATCACTTGCTGTGCACACAAATGCTTGAGCATTTCCTTGCTTGGCTGGTGAGACAGAACGCCAGGTCCCCACTCTACATCCTTCTTTAGTTATCCTGCTCCTGACCTCCTCTGTGACTGTAGAACCTTCTGCTGACACACCTCACACCATGTACCTTACCCATCCCTCCATGCTGCTCCCTGCTTACCCTGGACCCCCTGAGCATGTGTCTACTTCGGTGGTCAGTGGGGAGATCTCCTCCTGTGTATGGTGGCAAAATTGTTAGAGGGTCAAGCTTCTGCCTTGTCTTCGTGATGTATGAAGTGGTCTCCTCCAGCTTGATGCCCCAAGCCAAACACAGCTCCTCCAGCTGCACTCATCTGCCCCTGAGCTACTTTGCGTTTTGGATGTGTGAGTTGCATCCTGCAGTCCCTAGGGAGGAGGCTGTGTGTGGGGGCTGGACATTCAGAGCTCTTTGGGAACCCTTAAGTCTCCCTGCAAGCAGCAGGTTGCACGTGGTTGAGAGTAGAGAGCTCCTCCTTTGCTGTTGAGGGTGGTACCAGGTCCTCGCCTGTCCTAGTCAGCCCCCAGGCAGGGGAGTTCACACAGCAGAGGGAAGAGAAGGGCTGGCACTTGCAGCTCCGATCCTAGAAGAAAGCTTCCTGCTACCTGGCTTCCTCTGGGCACAGCTTTGAGGGATGTTTTTCCCCCAGATACATGATGTGCCCTCTCCTGGGCTAACTGCTGGCCCAGCACCTCAGAGAAGAGCTGTCTGGTGTGGAGGGTAGCTGTGTTTTCTTTTCTGGATTTTCCCTGGAGCAAAGGAATAGCTCAGGGGTGGATTTATTTATAGGTTGGGGGAGTGGAGGAATTAATGAAGTGACAGAGTCTTATCCCTGAGTCTGGGAGACTGAGAACCGAGAGAGGTTGGAAAACTCAGGCAGGAGCTGAGCTGGCTTGTGCTGCATGGACAAAGAAATTGTTAAGAAAAGGAGCTGGGGAATATCCCGTCACAAGGAGGGGGCTTCTGCACATGGGACCAGCTGGGATCCGTCTCCCTCACTGGTTTCCTCAGTGAACTGGAGCATCTCCAGGCACCTCTGTCTGTTCTTCCTGCTGCGTGCCAAAGGGAAGAGCTTGGGGCTGATCCTAGGAGGATCCGAGGAAAAGTTGATCCTGCAGCTTCCGAGATACATTGAAACACGTGGACTAGTTCCCTTTTTTTTACTCTCTTCAGAGCCAAAACCTGCTTTGGAGCCAGGGGGAAGGAAAGGGGGTTGGGCAGACCCAGATCCCCACCCTTCCTGCCTGCTTTGCTGTGGGTGGTGTGACAGAAGAGCTGGGTCCCAACGGGTCAGCACCGCTGCCTGCTGTTGAGGAGTAGGGTTTATCTGGAGGCTCTGCTGTCCCAGCAGCAGGAGGAACCTCCATGGGACAGCTCTGCTGTCCTGAACTCGCTGTACCTGCCTGCTGCTCAGGGTGCTGGAGGGGCAGTTTGAGGAAGGGTCTGTATCGAGTACAACAGATCAGGGTAAGTGTGTGCGAGTAGCTTGGGGGTGGAAAGGTCAAATCTGGTTTTATTTTGGAAGCAATATTTTGGGAGCAGTTAAACAGTGTCAGTTGAAACCTGGTAATTATTGCAGCTGCAAGGGGCAAAAAAACCCCAAATCCCAACTCAGCATCTTGCTAAGGTGCTTAACTGTTAATTTCCATGCGTGAGATCCACCCTTCTAAAGACACTTCAATCTGTTCACATTGTTGCCTCCTCTCCTGATTAGATCTGTGGAAGCAGTGCTTTATTAATTAGGAGGAAAATCCTGCTTGCTCCTGCCAAGGCAGAGGAGCTCTTGGCAGTTTACTGAAGCCTCCTCCCCTGTTCCACGGGTGTTGGCATCTCCTGGGGCATCTCCCTGCCTGGTGGGAGAACTTCCTCCAAAATAAGGCTGGGTGCTTCCATGGAGGCTTTCTTCTTTGTAGGCTTCTTTCATTGACCCCCTTCCCTTGCTAGAGTGTCAGTTTTCCTTCTCACCTTTACTTCTTGCAGGTTCTTCATTTGCTTAGCGTTGGCCAGAAGCATTTTCCAGCTCAGCCTGGCGAGCACGTACACGCTTTGCATTGAGCTGTGATGCTGCCGCTCCTCTTGTTTTCAAACAAGTTCTCCCTCTCCCCTCCTTGGGCCGAGGTTCCCCCCTAAATATTCTTCACTGGCTGCTCTTACCTGGCGTGAGGGGTGACCCTGAAGAAAAGGATTTACTGCTTTGCCTGGAGAAATCCGATTTCACGCAGCGCTCGCAGCCGAGCAGCCCACTTAGACCAGAGAGTCTTGGAGATCACTACGACTTAGCTAGGTTATCCTCCACCTATTTATAGATCGCTTCCTCTCCCCAGCTCCACCCACCACCAGGTTTTACCGCACAGCTTTAAAGCCGGACTCCCAGCCTCTCCTCTCCCTGCAGAGCCTTTGCCTTGAGCTGCCAGCTCGGATTCCCTGGTGCAGACCTGGCGGAGGAGGACGGGCCAAGGCAGAAGCGAGGCGTTGGGAGCCAGCAGTGATGCGGGCAGCGGGCATGTCTCTCGCCTCTCGTGGTGAGCGAAAACTGGCGTTTCCCTGTGGAGGAGGAGGAAGAAGCGAAGGGTTCTGCTTTTCCAGCTTGAGAGTCAGCTGAGGAAGTGGTCTCGAACCAGCCTGTGGAATTGCTTTATTTGGCAGTTTAGCTCTGCTCGAGGAGGGGAAGAAGGCAATTAACTGACTGAGCATCCTGCCTTCTGTTCAGCTCAGCCTGCGGTGAACTCTGCGGGGCTGTTTCTACCCATCTTGCCTTTATTTACTTTCTCGCGGTCGAACCCAAGTCTTGAGGTGAGAGACAGAGTTTGTTCTTCTAGCAGGTCTCACTGTTGCATCCCTCGTGCCTTTGCTGCCGCGGTGCACGTGCAGTGCTCAGGATGGGGGAGCCATTGAGAGATGCGGCAGAAAAGCCAGAGACGCCGTAGGTGGGGGACAGCTGATGTCTCCACTTAGACTTTTTCTGGCAATACTTGGAAATACTCTTTGCCTGGCATCTCATGGCTTTCATTTAGCCAGAAAATCAGATTTGTTACAAATTAACTGCTTGAATAGCAGGAAACCAGAGGGGAAGCACCAGGGATCCATTTTGGCCGGATCTGTACAAATCCGTGGAATCTTGCTGTTAGGCAGGTAGCGGGGAGCAAAGTGTGGAGCTGTGTTGGTGGATGCACAGCAGTTAGGCAGACCAATTAAAACGAGGAAATCCAGGTAGGGAAAATTGTGTTCTTGAGCTTTTTTTTCCCAGTTTTATTTTGTTAGTCCAGGCTTTGCAGGTTACAGAGGAGAGACCGTGACCGAGCTGTTAACATTCTCCAGCTAATGGCCTAATATAGGCACGTTCTGGTATTAAGCTCATGGCAAAACTGCACCTGCTCCTTGAGCTGCCGCATTTGAGAGTCTGTTATCTATCGAGGCCTTTCTTGATCCCTTAGAACAATCCTGGGATTGAAAAACTGTATTTTAGAAGTCTTTTGTTTCAGCCTTTTTACTGCACAAAGTAGTTTCTTCACAAAGGTCTTTCTACAGTTCATTCATCTGTAAATCCTGGTGGGTAATTGAATAAGCTCAGCTGGGCTAATTTTTTCTTCTTCCTCGTTTCTTCTTTTTTGCCCTGTTAAATGTTCCCTTGATCCCTTCCTCCTGATGTGCATCCAGATTGCCATGTCTTTTTCCTTTAAGGAGAGACATGTGTGTGTTAAAACTTCTTTGAATGCTAGAAGACACGAAACGTTTTTGTGGTTTAACTGTGAGGATCCTCAAAGAATAAATTCTACAAAGTAGGAAAGAGAGAGGGAGAAAAGGAGAAAGACTCAAAGCCCCAAACCTGCTTCTGTGGGTAGGGGATGCTCAGTATCAGCTAAAAATTGGTGTGAGCTGAAAATATTTAATACTTTACTAATAATAACGTGAAATAGTCACAGAAAACATACTCGTGCAGATACCCACTCTGTTTTCAGCCTTGCTGTGGTGCTAGTGGGGAACAGGAAAAGAGGGGTATTTTGTTTTACATAGAAGCAAAAGAAAATCTCCTCACCGCATACAAGCCATCAGGTTGTACTCCTTGTAGCTGAGGTAACTAAAAACCTGGTGTGCCCGTCAGAGCCTGGAGCTTTCAGAATAACCTTTGTGTGTGTGTGTGTGATTCCCAGGGGCTGCTGGTTTGGGCCCTGAGTTTTGCTTTTCCCCTTTGCTGCTGTTCTACCGTGGTGGCAAGGGCTGTCTGCTGGACTCTGGTGTGCTTTCCTCTGCTACTTGGGTTGCTTCCCCCAGCCTGGGAACTCCTGGTGCTTAACTGGGGAAAGCCTCCTCTAGAGCTCCTGAACTCCCAGGCTCCAGGCAGTAAAAGCTGGATTCAGTGAAACAGCCCTTCCCAGTGAGCATCCCAGTGAGCACTGGGATGGGGATCCCAGTCAGAGCATGCATTAATAGGCTTCTAAAACTGGAGGGTTGTTGCTTAAATCATACCTTATCTTTCTCTCTTTTTCTTTCCTTTTTTTTTTTTGTCCCCTTTCTCTTTTGTTTGTTTTGTTTTGTTTGTTTTATTTCCAACTCTTGATCAGAAGCGACCTTCCTTTCTCCAGTGTGTTGGGATCTTTACAGCAGCCCATGCCGCAGCGCCTCGCCTATTCCACCCGAACTACCCGTGCCACTGGCTTGGACCTAACCTAGGATAAATCTCAGCGTGGCCTGGGTAGGGGGGAACCATGGGGAGCTCTGCCTCATCGCTGACCGCAGAGACGGAGTCGGACCATGGCTTCAGTAGCTCACCCTACCCGGGGCACCCAGCCGTGAGCTGGTATAGGAGTAGTCACAGTGACCCTGTTTGGGAAAGTGCCCTTATAACGCGGCAGCATCAGCATTTACAGCACCGGGTGCGAAGGTAAGGAGGAGGGGAAGGAGCCTGCTTACCCGCTTACCTCTCAGCTTCAATCCAAGGCCCTGCATTTGGGAGATAAGTTGCTTTGCATCCTCTTGGGTGTCTGGTTTTTTTCATTCAGAGGTTCGGTTCTAGTCTTTGAAAAAGCTAGAGAGCTGAATTTCCACTGATCTGAGTGATCAGCTCTGTCCCAGCTAAAAATCAGGACACCAAGCCATGTCCATGTCCACAGGGCTGCTGATGTCTCCTACAGAACAGACTGCAGGACTCATCCCAGCTCTTCCTCACTCACCTAAATGGTGCAGGTGGCTGCCTGGGAATGGGATCTCAAGTCCTTTAAGGGGTTTGTCCTGTTCACAGAATCACAGGGTGTCAGGGATTGGAAGGGACCTCGAAAGATCATCCAGTTCAATCCCCCTGCCAGAGCAGGAACCTCAGTGAGATCACACAGGAAGGCGTCCAGGCGGGTCTTGAATGTCTCCAGAGAAGGAGACTCCACACCCTCCCTGGGCAGCCTGTCCCAGGGCTCTGGCACCCTCACTGGAAAGAAGTTTCTTCTCAAGTTTAAGCGGCTCCTTTTCTTTCTGACCTCCCAACTACACTGTAGGTGGTACAGGTGGAGGATTGTGATTCCAGGTTGAGTGGTGATAAGGAGCAAGAGTTTCTGAACTCAAAAGAGCAAGAGAAGCTGTTTTCATGCAAAAGCAGTGAAAAGCTTCGAACTCCAGATCCAGGGGAATGAAAGGCACCAAATGCTGGAGCGTGTCCAGAGAAGGGCAACGGAGCTGGTGAAGGGTCTGGAGCACAAGTGTGCTGAGTTCCCTTGTGGCTGAGGGAACTGGGGGTGTTGAGCCTGGAGAAAAGGAGGCTGAGGGGAGACCTTGTGGCTCTGTGCAAGTCCCTTGGAGGAGGGTGGAGAGAGGTGGGGGTGGGTCTGTTCAACCAAGGCCCAAGGGACAGGACAAGAGGAAATGGCTTCAAGTTGTGCCAGGGGAGGTTCAGATTGGATATCAGGAAAAATTTAGTCACTGAAAGGGTTGTCAAGCATTAGAAGGGGCTACCTAGGGAGGTGGTTGACTCACCATCCCTGGAGGTATGTAAAACCTGGGTAGATGAGGTGCTCAGAGATATGGTTTAGTAGTGGACAGGTACAATTGGACTCGGTGTTCTCAAAGGTCTTTTCCAACCAAATGATTCTGTGACCAAACCAAAATTACTCTGACAAAGAGCTCAGTGTTTCCAACCCTCAATTTCTATCCTTCCTCGGTGAAATCAGCACCTCAAATGTGTCCTGAGTCATTGCCCCAGCCCCTTCCCTATCAGCCACTTGCAGTGAGGAATTTTTCTTCACGTTGGAGGGCTGGTGTCCTGCATTTGGTCTCTGACAGGTTGAGAGGTATGTCAAAAGCATCTAAAAATCCTCTGCCCGGGGGCTTGGCTGTAGAGGCTGCCGTGTTTTGTGCAAATAATATCTGAGCCTTTGCCTAACGCCTGCTTTGTGTGGATTCCAGCCTGGTTGGGTGGTTGTAACTTGCTTGAGTCTGTTTGGAGTCTTTTAGGAATAGCTGCTTGCTTCTCAGTGTCCCCAGGCTGTTGTGGCTTTCCACTGGAGGCATTAGCTGTGATGCTCATGTAGTATCTGTTGTGTAGTCCTTGTTTTCTTGCCTTTTTGCCGCTGCAAGTACCGGCGAGTCTGCTTCATGGTGTCTGGTGCACGACTCCAGGAGATGCCAAGGCAAGCTTCGTCATGCTTTGCTCCTTTGTAGCCCTGTCTTGGGTTTCCTTGTTGAGCTGGTAACAGTGTGAAACCAATTAGCTGTTGTCTTTGCTCTCAATCATGAACTCGAGTTCTCAGCAATGCCCAAAAAAAGCTGTTTTGTGCAGTTCCCAACATGTGTTGCTGTGTGGACCAACCTTTGTGGCTGACCCATGGTTCTGGTTGGTGGTCGGTGCTGTGTAGGTTTGTCCCCTCTACTTTAGAGGGATCCTGCGACCAGAGCTGGGTCATTCCTGCAGGATTATTCCTTCCCAGCTGCTGCT
>NW_010328906.1:19541-25428 GCF_000700745.2 Antrostomus carolinensis
GGAACCTGCTTTGGCAGGGGGGTTGGACTGGATGATCTCCTGAGGTCCCTTCCAACCCCACCAGTCTGGGATTCTGTGATGCTGTGAAGGTGTTGACCTCCCAGAGATGGACACCCTGGTGTGCCCATCCTAGCCAGCACCAAGATTTAGGAGCTTCCAGTGCAAAGCTGGCACTGGGCACTGAAAAGCTTGTGTCTCTGCAGGCTGGTGTGTGCCAGCTGAGACTGCTTGTGATTCCAGGTCTGTAGCTTGGAGGAACTTGAGAAATGAAATGAAATCTTGACATGTGGAAATAAATTTCCTGAACAACCAGCCTTCGTGGTGGAGCGGATGTTGGGGCAAGAACAGGAACTGCTGGTCTCGGTGCAGATAAAGCCAATGTCCTGTCAGGACAGGAATGGTTTTTCTGATCATTATGTATTTCCCCTGCTAAAGGGAGAGGAGAACTCATCCTGTCTAAGTGCCGAATGGTTCCTGGAGACAGGAAAATCACTGGCCATGATTCACTGAGCAGTGAATTGCGTGGGAAGAACTTGCTTTAGGCAGTGATTATGGAAGTGGGTTCAAAAGACCTGCTGAGATCAGCCAGGCTGTCAAAGTACCTGCGGTTCCCATGGCGAGACGGGTGAGACAACAGGGTAAAGAAGCAGCGGATGGTTGGTTCCCAGAGAGGGACAGAGAAATATATTCCTTTAAAAAATTGAGTAAGTCGATAGAAGAAGTCAGCATAGGTTGCCCTGCCTCTAAATGTCCTGTCCCTGGAGTCCTGTAGTGCAGGAAGGAAGTGGAGTACTGGGGAGTCAATTTGAGGCTGGACAGGAGTTCTGGGATAGACTTTGCTTTTCCTGCTGGTTTCCTGTCCCTGCCTGCGGCCGCCCTCAGAGCTGATAATGCTTTGGCCGCTCGAGCGCGGCGCAGAGCCAAGGCTGCTCCGCTCTGTCTCAGGGATGAACACAGGGAAGGAAAACAGGGATGCGAACACTTCACGAGTGACTTTGGTCTGTACTTGGTGAGGGAACTGGGGGAGGTTTCCCTCAGGGTAGGGTGGGGATAAGGGAAGAAGTTGGTGCTGTTTGGCTTTCAAGATTTTAGAAGCGGAGAGGAGGCTGCGTTGTCTCCTGGTGCCTGTGTGGGGCTGGTGGTCTGGGGTTCCCTGCCTGCTGGAGACAGGTGGGTGTGAGAGAGAAGAAAAAGGGCCTTAGTGGTAGAAGCAGTAGACTTGTGACGTCTGGATTTGAGTCCCTGGTCTTTTCTGGACCAGGCTGCACAGTCTCTTTCTATGTGTCAGTGTTGCAGGTTTTAAGCTGGAGCATGTCCCTGCCTTCCCCAGGGTGCCAGGAGGACAAAGCTACTTAAAGACTAGAGGTACCAAGCATTACGTGCGTGTTAATTAGAGGGATCTTATTGCTGAAATCTCTGCTTAGGGCCAAGATGTTGTTTTTAAATATGTCCTTGGTATCCAGAAAAATTCTGTCTTAGTTACAAGTCCCCTTGGGCTCCTCCTCACTCATACGCTGAAAGGTGTTTGGCCTGGGCTGTTGGTGGGTGAGCTGAGCCTGTAGACCCATCACAGCCGAGCTTCCTGGTGTGCCAAACCCTTTGTGAAGCTGAGAGCACCAAGGTGCAGTGCTACAGGACGTAGCTCCATTGCTGCTGCTGCAACTGAATGGTTTGGGAGCCGTGGCCTCACGGTGGCTTCTCCTGCTGCTGCTGGAAGTAGCAGTGGCAGCTCTTCAGTGTGCAGCCTTCCACATCTGTAAGGTGTTAGGAAGGAATTAGGGCACTGACCTGTCTCCCAGATGAGATTTAAGGGAGTGTTTCTGTTCACCTAGTCCTCATTCCCCAGCATTCATAAAGAGGGACATCAGGCTCAAATTCTTGATGGGACTGAAAGATGAATGGGATCTTGATGGGACCATCAGGGAGGTGGGGCTCTTCCCTGCTGGAACCTGCTGGGTTGCTGCAGCCCTTTCAGTGAGGTCTCTGCCAGAGCTGGGTACATGTTAGCACCAGGCTGGTGGGCTGGGAGGATTCCTGGGGATGCCCTGGGACAGGTTCGTGGCACTGAGAATTGTTAGAGTTCACTCTGCTCAGGAGAAAGCATTGCAAGATCTGCGTGACTGAGTCTCAGTGTCTCTGCCCACCCCTCAGTTTGGCTGAAGCTCTCTCAGCTCCTTCCTTTTACAGAGAATAAGCATTTTTCTGGGGTTTCCCACAGCATTCTGCAAAGGTTTTGTATTTTTCTATAAAAGCCTCTTGAGCATGAAATACCTCTGGGCCTCAGTGGCTGCGGAGGGAGGAACAGACTCTTTTATTTTAAATGCTAAAAATATATAAATCTCTCTGCTTTTAGAGGGAAGCAAGGAGACCTGCTTTTGTTGTTGGCAGCTGGTGGGAGGGCACTTGCTGTACCCCCCAAAAAGCACCACTGAATTCTGGAGAGAAACCCAGAGTGAAGCATCCGTGACCTTGGTGTTTGTGAACCCCGTGGCTTAAACATGTGGAAAGCAACAAGTCAGAATGGCTGGAAAGCATCTCACAGTCCTGTCTCAGGGGCTTGGAGTTTTCCTGAGGCTGGTGGAGATGTTAACAAGGGGACACTGGTGTATTGATGAGTGGCAGGGAGCCATTTGGAGGGGGGACGTGGTTGTGAGCAGCTCCTTCCCACCCTCCTGTGTTGTGGCACTTCACCTCCGAGTGCAGCGTGAGCAGAACTGGTATCTAGAGGATGTGCTACTTCTTGGGGAACCAAGACCCAGAGGAGAAGTGAGATGTTTGGGAAGAAAAGCTAGTGGTACAGCATCAGGTGACTGCAGAATTTCCCTGCTTCTGTTTTCTGCCATCAGACCTCAGGTCAGGCATCAGCCTCAGGAGGTCCGACAGCCTTGGTGGGCCGGTGTCCATGCTCTTTGGAGTCCAGTTACCCCAAGAGAGAGCTGGGGTTGGGGCTGGGGGTTGGGGCAGGCGGGTTTCTGGTTCTTATCTGCTTGTTTTTAGGTGTGCTCAGAGAGTTGACTTTGCACCTGGCAAGAACCATGGACTGGTTGAGGTTGGAAGGAACCTCTGGGGTCAGCTGGTTCAACTCTGCTCCGTGCAAAGAACAAAAACCTGTGGCTGTAGAAAAGCTGGAGATAATAAAAATCTGCTCTGACTCTATATCCACAGAGGAAGGATGAGGAGGGAAAAAGAGACCTCTCTTCCAAACCACGGGGGTACTAACAGCAGCTCCAATATTCACAACATGCCTGTTCATCACACTGGAGAGGAGCTCGTGGTCCCCAGGCGCTGCGGTGAGGTGGACGCGTCCCTGTGCGGGTTGTGCTCCCTCTGGAAATTGTTGTGGCATGGAAAGTTCAGCTGGGATTTGGTAGAGCAATGATGCTGCAGGTTGTCGTGGATACCTGCTTGATGGAAACTTTGGGCTTGTAACTCTTTGCTTGCCAGTTCTCACCAAAGCTTGTGGCAGCTGGAATAATGTCTTGCTCAAGGAAGTGTGCAGTGCCAAGGAGCTGGCACCGTGGTATGTGATTTCATCTGCCTGAGGCTTCCAGTCCTGCCTATCTGCTTTCCCTGCTGGCTGCTCCAGCAGTCCTCTCACTCACAAAGCCTCTTACTTGTTTAAATTGAGGCTATTTATAGCTCTGGAGCCGTGAAGAACTTGGAGGATGGCACAGAGTAGTGGAGACTGAACTTCTCAGTAGGTACCCAAAGCAACTCTCCCGTTGCTTCATGTCTCCCCCTCAGCCTTCCCCATCTGCATTTCCCACAAGTGCAGGTAACAGAACTGTCCTGCCCAGAGAGGGCAAAAGCCAGGACAGAGTCGATTGAGTGTGTGTCCTTGTCTTACACAGCAGGGTTGGCTAACTGCAGCCAGTGCTGGGGCCACCAACAGCAGAAGGACATGGAGCTACTGGAGCCAGTCCAGAGGAGGCCACCAGGATGATGCGAGGGCTGGAGCAGCTCTGCTGTGAGGACAGGCTGAGAGAGTTGGGGCTGTTCAGCCTGGAGAAGAGAAGGCTCCGGGGAGACCTTCTAGTGGCCTCCCAGTACCTGAAGGGGCTCCAGGAAGGCTGGGGAGGGACTTTGGCCAAGGGCAGGGAGTGACAGAACAAGGGGTGATGGCTTGAAAGTGGCAGAGGGGAGATGGAGCTGAGATGTGAGGAAGAAATTGTTTGGTGTGAGGGTGGTGAGACGGTGTCCCAGGTTGGCCAGAGAAGCTGTGGCTGCTCCTCCCTGGAAGTGTTGAAGGCCAGGTTGGATGAGGCTTTGAGCAACCTGGTCTAGTGGAAGGTGTCCCTGCTGCTGGTAGGGGGGTTGGAACTGGATGAGCTGTAAGGTTCCTTCCAACCCAGACCAGTTTGGGATTCTATGAAATTCTGAACAGAAATGCCTGGACCTCTTACCTGGAGAGTTGGTGTCCCAGCATGGAGAGCACAGCAGACGTGTCCCTTCAATAGTCCCATCTTTAAGAAGGCAAAGCAGCACCTTTCCCTGGTTTGGGGCACTCCTGACGCTGTGGTAGCTGAGCACCCTTGCTCCCAGGGATGTGAGTTGAGGTCCTTCTCCAAGTGCAGGCGTTGGGTAATTTTCCTCTGGTGCTCCCAGGTTGCCACGCTGCACGAAGGGGGTTGGCATCCGACTTTGCGTAGATCTGTGGTCCTCTCCTCTTCGTCTCTTTCGGGCAGAGGTCCTGGAGATGTCATTTTGCTGTGAAGGAAGCCAAATCCCTTGTGCTCCATGCTGTGGCAGTGTGTGGTAGGAGGGCCTGGTGACCCTTTGGTGCTGTGTTTGGAGCAACGTGTTTCCAGATGCCAGTGTGTCGAGGGTGGGATGGGATTGGGATTGGTAGGTGGTGAATTTTTTTGTTTGTTTCTTTTAATTTTTTTTTTTAAGAGCAGAGAATAGTAAGAGGAGCCAAACCAGGGATTTTTCCAGAACAATCCTTCTGCATTTGCTCCCTTGACTTTTTTTTGGCTGCGGAGGCAGGAGCTTGGTCTAGTGTTTCATGGCAAATCACTTGTCCCCCTGAGAGGTGTCACACACGTAGCCTGGAGCTGTGAAGAGGTCTCAGTCCTCCAGAAGAAACCGATGGATGGATGCGATGACAGCAGGAAGCTCAGGAGCCTGGCTGAGCTGCTGCAAGGAAGGAGAAAATGTAGGAAAGTGTCTTTTTAGGGAAGTTATTTGGTTTTGTCGCAGGATCACGTGAAAGAGCGAGGGTGGGAACCACAAACACGCCCACCTAACGTTGTACAGCATCGGAGGGAGATGAACCTGCATTAACCTCATGCTCCTGCTGTTGGGAGCTTGTAAGAGGGGGGTGAGGACAAGAACAGCCTCCTGCTTTCTGCCCCTTCCCCTCTGGGCTGCTCAGTGCTGCCAAGTGCCCAGCTGTGTGCTGGGTTCATTCTGGAGCTCACTGCTTTCCTCCAAAATTACCGGGTACTGGTTGCTGCAAAAGGCACGTGCTGGATTCCTCCAACCGGTAACTTAATCCAGTTTGACATCGGTGGCTGTGGGCTCAGGTCTCCAATAATGTGATTTAGAAATGGAGAGAGGAAGATAAGTGGAGCTGCGGTCTCCCTTCGCCCGCTTCCACCCCTGGCTGCAAACACCCGGGCTCAGGCTGGCTGTGGTCCCATCTCGGCTGGAGGCTGGAGCTCGTGCGTGGAGGAGACGGAGGGAACCGTGTACAGAACGAACCCTCTGCGGGCGTCTGTTCCCTGGGATGAAACAGCCCCCCCGGTGCAGGGCTGGCCCGGACAGAAGGGCGGTTGTTCCAGGGACACAGAGGACAGATAAGCTGCCGTTGGAGGCTGTTTGCATTTGGCAAAGCTGGGGCTGCATCTGTCTGTCCCCGCCCAGGGATCCACAACCCGCCCAGGGA
>NW_010328908.1:0-65404 GCF_000700745.2 Antrostomus carolinensis
TTCTAAAATTAAAAGTATGGTCTGTGACAAAATAATTGGGGAAAAAACTCACAACCTGTTTCAAAGTTTCTTGAAACTTTAAATGATGCCCCAGGTGCTCAGTACATTGATGTGAATCAGAAGCTGACTTGTAGAAATGTGATGTGGGAAGGACAGGGACAGAAAGAAAGCCTGGTAGTGTTATTAGTCCACTTCTATATGAAAATGATTTAACAGGAATTATAAATCAGGAAATTAAAATGTCCAAAAATAATTTGGTATTCAAGCAAAAGCCAGCCATAATTTTTTGTTTGTTTCCAATTATTACATTTAACATAGAGCTTACATTCTTGTACTTTTTAAGAGTTGACCATTAATGTTGACTCTTAATAAGACTCAGAAGGCTGTGCGATTTCGAGAAGACTAGAGAAAATCTAATGTACTGTTATTTAAAAATTGTAAGCTTGACTTTTATGACAAAATAACAGAACAATTGATGTAAGGTTTAGTTAATAATGCTGAAGAAATGAAAAGAAGGTAATGCTTATCGCTGTAAGTTTGCAGAACATGGTTGTTACAAAACTGACTGGTTGGACTTCTTAAATCAAATTGTACTGGTAAAGCCTATAATACTGGTATAAGATTTCTATGTATCCTTCAACTTGGTATAACTTGTCACTTTTATTAGTCAGGATGAAAGCACTGGACGGTTACTCTTCAGCTTTGCAGATGATACAGACCAGGGTAAGGCAAGTAACAGAGAGGATGGCTTGCTAACACTGAACAACCTGGACGCAATACCTAATCTGAGTGTTGGAGATTAGGACCTACTCCCAGAATTGGTACTGCCTCTGTAGCTCACACTGCCTACCTGGCTGCTGTCCTGATACACTAGACTGTAATTCAGCACAAGTTCCTGACACTGCCGCCTTTTCTGCTTTCCTCTGTGCCCCACTACAGTTTACAGAAGACAGGAATTGATGGCTTTGTCATTCGCCTGGAGTCTGTCAGGTCCAGATCTGCAGGTCTTTAAAAGCTAAAACCAGTTTTTCCTTCCTTTATCGGAAAGCAGAGGTAGTGATAAAGCCAGGAACCAGCCAGAGTACCCTCATAACCATGCATTCCTGGGGTAAGCTGAAATCTTCATTCTGTGCTTGCTGGAAACCTAACTATATCACCCTTATGCATGCACACACCTCGTAGTTACCCAGGACTTTATTACACGTGGGTCAGCCCTCGTCTCCAGCAGTCTAGGCTGAAAAGAAGCAGATAATTCCAGGAGGCAATTTATCCTGGTTACCTGAGACAGCTGCCATAGGACAGGAAAATTGCATTCTAGAGAAGTCTTTCTCTTTCCCCTGAGGACAAGTTTAAACTAGGTTTAAAGACATTTAAACTACCCTAATATTTAGATGGCTAAAGTTAGGTGAAGTGAGCTCAAGGTATAGCAAGAAATGAGGGGGTGAGTTTATGATTCTCATGCTATCATATTTAAGGACCAAGGAGATTTTTCCCTTGACTCACCCCACAGCATCTCTTAGATTCAAGAAGAGACAAAATTTTTCTTTTTTAGCATCTTGAGAACTTTTGTCTGCAGGAAGCTGCCTAAGCTGGTTTACTGCATTTTTAAACAACTACTCCCAGTTCCTTCCCCTGCCCTCACTAGTAGAAATAGATTTGCCATTCCAAGTGCTACTAGGAAAGACTTGCAGTAGCTCTTGACAATCTCACTGACTGGGAGATCATTATCTGAGAAGAATCTATATCACCCAAATCCTTAGATGACCATAACAATTCGTAAAGGATATTACTTAACAGGAGCATCTAAAGAAGACATAAAATATAGTTTGACTACTCCTAAAGTTGTGGGTTGCTTTCAAGTAATATCTAAAATTCACTGACAGGTAACTGATTTTAGGATTAACTATTGGGATCCTGAAGAAATAGCAAGGAAACTTGGTTTTATTCTAATCACGGTTGGGCACCTGGCTACTTCAAATGCCTGCCCACGCACACGTGGCTTTTCTCCAGAATAACTACTAGTCATGGTAAAGGCAATGCACACGTTTATGTGTTTGTATCATCAGAAACATGGTGAGTATGATCCAAATAAAGAAGTAACTAAGAAACCTTTGATGGGGAACTGTACTTGCAAGTAATAATTTTCTCTCTGTTCTGATCCCCATGCCATTTATTCTGAAGTCGTTATGTAAAGAAACTGCAGGCTTTCCATCAGAAAGGAGGCTGTGAGGAGCATTCATTAGAATAGCAGAAAGAGTAGTGACACTGAGGGTATTTGCCTGCCCTCCTCCTTTCTTCCCACGGAGAGCAGGAGCAAGTGTGCCTGTGGCTGGTTCCTACCTTAAGCCACTTCAAAGAAGATTCTTTGAAAGTCTCTTACAGAAGCCTTCTGCAGAGAGCTAAATATGCAGATAAAAGTTAACTGAGTGCACTGTGTAATACAGGATACTGGACTCTGGTCAGCGTTTATTCTATAAACACAGAAGCCCCTGGGAAGAAGCGGCCAATGCAGGTGGAACACTGGCAGCCTGACCGGGAAAACCCTGACCATTCTTATGGGCAGCATTGGCCATGCTGGATGGATGCATGGCATCTGGTGTGGCAGGCTTTGGGGAACTTTCAGCTGCGAACCTTTTGTAACAAACTTCACAGCCTCTCTGAATGTTTAGAGTATTACAAGGTATCTCTGTGGAGTGGTGTTTTAATTCCTTTCCTCCTTGCCTTTCTGCCATTCTCACATGAGCCGCATTTCTTGCATCAGTGGGGAGCTGCAAGTATGAACTGCTGATGTGAGATAGCAAATCATCTCTACCTCTGTGTAACAGGAAAAGAGCAAGGAGGAGGGAGTGGTTCACAGGTTTGCAAATCAAAGGCAAGTCCATTGCAAGATGGAGACCCAATGACCCCACATATGGAGGTAGGGGTATCTGCATCAGTGTGTGGGGGGTTTCCAGACCACGTTGCTAAACAGTAATTTTCCTTCCTTGAGCACAAGCTGGGTCCCTTTTGTTCGCTGAGGGCAGATACTCTGTGCTTGTACAGCTACAGCAAATCAGCTGATGTGTGGTAGCTTCTTACCCCCAGCAGTCATTCCAGACATATGAGTTTGTAATTACTTGCTGTGTTTGTATGTTATAGAAATCTAAATAATGAGCAAATATTGTATGGGTCAAGGTATAAACCTTTTTTTAAAAACCATGTTTAGTCAGCCCTTGATACTTGGTAGTCAGGCAATCCAAGTAGCAGTCAGATAGAAAGGTAGCAAGTTATGCTGCCCTAGAGCCGTGTAGACTTATGTGAAAATGTCCTACTTATGCAAATGGATCATAAAAAAGGACAGAGTCTGGCCTCCGGCACGTTTAACAGCATTCTTAAACTTTGCCAGGCAAGTGTTGCTTCCTGCCTCATGCTTTTGATAGATGGAAAGTTGCTGCTAATGCATTTTTAACTCTGAGTATTGTAGTGTAAATGTCACTGACTGAAATGCGTTCTATCTTCCATGCATATTGGCTCTCTTAACATGTCAAATGCTGCTAAGTAGATAAAAGGTGTGTCTGCCATGAGATGAATCTACTCTTATCGTCCTGCTTATGGACTCAGTTCATTCAGTGTCCAGCATTTCTCATACCAAGTGATCCATCATGATGCAGATCCTCAGTTGTGCCAGAGCTCAGCTTGGCTCTTCAAGAGCCAGAGTTGAGAAAGGTTAAAGTTTGAAAACTACATGACTCCAGGCTGTGGTGCTTTGGCTCCCCAGACTCCTCCAAATTACACACAGCAGCAGTGAGCTAGTCTGGATTAGAGGATGCCTAAGCAACAGCACAGCGATGTACGTACCCACACGTGATCCACCTCTGTGTATTTTCCTCTGCGTTGTGTGTGCTCTGCTTGGTGTGCCTGACTTCACAAAAACATGGGCCTTGTTATTAAAAGTAGGCAAACATGTTCTAAATGCATTTCCTATCAAAGATCTCCATGGGGATTATTTAAGAACCTACCCATCAAAGCCCTGTTTATCTCCTTTATGGGCAAATGTTACATTTGATTTTTCTGCATAACTGTGATGTGGCATATTTTCTGCAGTCTGCCCTTTTTCTGCTTAAGTCCTCAGTTGTGTATCACCTATGAAAATGTTTCATTTATGAAAATAAGGCCCTTACATCCCTGGTTTAGGGCAGACATTGTTCTGCAGACGTTATCCCGGATTCACAGCATTTCCTGCTTTTGATTTAGCTGGAGCAGAGCCTGTCTAATCTGCTGGGTTGTGCTGTCACGCAGGGCCCTTGTGGGGAGCAACTGTGGGGAAAGAAGGCGGCTGATGTGTAAATATTCAAACTTAAGCATTCACTGAAGCATTTTCTTGACTTGGAGCCCTCAAATCTCGGCATATGTGATATGTGTGCTGAAGCTGTGCCAACCAAATATTTACTATTACTTTGCTGCTTCTTGAAAAATGTAGAGAATTCACACATATTACAAAAAGTAGCATTTTTTTGGAACAGTCATCACTGAAAGACATGCTCTATTAGTAAAGTGGTATGTTTTGCACTTTTATAATTAGGGTTCCGCTTAGAGAACATTTTCTCAGTAGCCTCATGTTGTTTGAATAATTTACCTATCAAGAATATTTTTAACTAAACTCAGTTTTAATACCAGCCAATTTATGAACCTTTCATGAAAACACACTTCAAGATGTCACTGTTTTAAAATTAAAATAATTTGCCTTTCTAGTTACTGGTTTCAGATATCTTCCTTCTGCTCTTCTAGCATCCTTTGTTTAGACATATAACACAGAGTGATGTAATATGTTTCCAGCTTTATTGTCTGATGTAAACAGCTAAACTTTGGTACTGATTTGCTTTCTTGCACTCTTAAAATGAGTCCGTGTGGATAGGGTTTACATTGCAAACACTACTGGGTTTTTCAGTCATCTGCAGCCTGCTTTGCTGAGTTATATTATGACAGATTTTTAGCACAGTTTCCTTAGGAAATGACATTTATATGCTTGTACTGTATATCTCTATTTTGAATATGTGTTTTACTTCTTCTCTTTCCATGTTCCTGTCCCCTATCTGCCCTGCATGGTTTTTGAGCAGGGACTGCCTCTTACTTCATATGTGCAGGACCTAGCACCTTGCCTCTAGTTTCGCTTTTGGGGCCTGAAGGGATTGTTATTTTATAGTGCAGATAAAAAAATAACTGATGTTGATAATGAACCATCTTGTCCACCTTCAAACCAAGGGAAAATTGGATTCAGGTCCAAGCATCCCCTGGAGCCTGCCCATGCCTTGAACCCATTAACCAACTTTGACAGGGAAGTGGTCTCAAATGGTGAGAAGGGAAGGGGAATATCATGTTCTCAGACATTCCCTGGTAACTGGATGCAGACGTTTGTGTACAGGGGGCAGGCCCAACTGTCCTTCCTCATTTCCTCTGTTCTCCCAAGAGGGCTTGAAGCATGAGCTTACAGCAATAAGCTACAGAGTCTTTATGATGGGGACCAGCACAGGGAAGACTTGAGTCAGAGTTTGCAACCTCCTGCACCACAAAGGCCAATGGTCACTAAATGCAATCCAGAGGAGCCAGCCTGCTCCTGTTCAAGCCTGCCTCAAATTTGCTAATAAACCAAATTTGGGGGAATTCTTTTTCACCATGAGGAAAAAGATCATTTTAGTAATCTTTAAAGAAAGTTCTTTTTCCCTTGTAATTCCACAATAAATGGTACTTTGGAGGAGGGTCTAACCTTTAAGTGAAACTGAGCCTGTAGTAATTTTAGGAGTAGTGCATACCCACTGAATTGTGAAAAATACAGGGATTACTGTATAGGTCTTAAACCTTAGGGAAACACTTTGGAGTTGTATAGGCAGCTTAATCTCATCTAATGGGTGAGCATGGTTCTAAATGTATTTTCCAGTGAGCTCTGTACTCCTAGAAGCAGTAGAGAAAATTGCTTGACCAGCTAATGGGATTAGCTGACCACATTCAAAGGGTCACAGACCACTATGGAGTAGCTAATCGAGTAAGATGGATATTTCTAATATTCATTGCTTTAATTTTTATGTTTTATTAAGTATGAAAAGCTCAGTGGCTGCTTGGAAGAGAGCTGCGAGGTCTCCTGAGAGAGAGGTTGTATCGGGTATAAAAAAACAGGAAGACAGTAAAAAGAGGCATAGAAGAAAATGTTTTGAGAGCTTCTACCACACTAGGGGTGTTTGTGTGTGTACACATATTGCTCAACTAGACAGTATTATCTTACTGTGATGGTGTCATTGAAGGAGGAGGCAACTGTGACTCAAGAAGCTAGAATAACGGTTTATGGAAATAGTAACTGTTACTAGAATTACCTCAAAATACAGCTGCTTTTCCCTATTTGCAACTGTTGTAGCGCGTAAGAGAAGATGCCAGGTGCAAGGACCACAAACTGAATCTTCCTGCACATGATTTCAGCAGTGTTAGGAGTAGTAGGTGCCCCTTCTTCCTCTCCACCATGTCTTCTCAATTACTTTGGTGTCTGAACAAAATGGAGGTGTAAGTCAGTCTCTATGTCCTTATTGCTTCTGGCACGAGTGTCAGCTCGCAGTGTAGGTGACAATGTCAATATTTCTCTGCAGGGCATGGGACTGAGATTGTTGTGATGCCTGGATTGTATGGAGCCAACTGAAAAAGACTGGCCCTGACTCAGCCAGACTGTATGACAGTCATTGATATCAGACTAATTTCAAGTCCTGAGCTTTCAGACCTCCAGGCTGAATTATTCTAAGTCTTCTCACAGTTCAATAAGCTGTCAAGCTTAGCACCCAATTAGACAGGGCCAGCTGTGAGTGAAGAAAACCCCATAAACAAAATGTTTCTCTGACCTGATAGTAAAGTACCTGGAGGGGAATCAACCTTTCCCACCTGTGCAGTGGGGATGGCCAGAGCTGTAGAAAGTCATGGCAGGCCTGCAGGGCAAGAGAACTTCCTTGTGATTAACTGTCTCTGCACCTTTCCAAAGCTTTTGGATGGGAAAACACCTGGGGCTGACTCTGAGCCAGGGGGCTGTGCATGCACTGAGGCACTTCTTGCTCAGCGCTGAAGAAGGGAGCTCCCATTGAGGGGAAGGGGGCAGATAAAAATGTACATTTGGTAGCATTGTCCAGACAAGAATCGAAACAAGCACACTACAAGCCTTAGGAAAAAAGAAATCAGTTTTGAACAAAATCTGTAAGATACTGTTAGCCATAAAGGTGTAAGAAGTCACCCTGATAATGAACATACAGAAGTTTCCAAAGATAGAGGGGAATTAACACCATTAACCTGAAAGGGGGAAAAAAAGCACATGTGTCAATAAAAATGTACTCTCCTTCTGGTATTTGAAAGTGTTCTTACCTGCACAGCCAACTGAAAGCTTTTCTGTGGGGATTTTGTACACGTAATATTAATATTAACTTTGTGTCTTTGTTGCTTTATTTTATTTCTTTGAAACAAGTACTAAATTTACCATTGCAAAATTGAGATTTTTTTTCTTTATTTTTTTTTAGTTGTAAAATTTATCTCAGCTCATTTGTCATGAAAATTTGCCCCTTAGGACTAGTTTGAACAGTATCCCAGGTGTTTAATGTTGTTCACCTAATGAAGGCACAACTCATGAAAACAACTATTGAACTGTGGTACACTTCATGAATACTGAGGAGGCATTCAAATTGAAAATGCATGTAGTAGTAACTGGGTCTATAAACTGCTGCTTCTGAAGCCTTGATGCTCTGTGCATATTTCTCCATATGAACATTTTTCGCTTGCATGTTTTTCTATTTTCGAAGACAGTTTGTATGTCTCCATTTAGCTTCATCAAGCCAGAGAGAGTACAGTTGTAATTAGTTTGGCCATGGAGGGCTTGGCAGATTTTTTTGTGAAATACTCTAGTTCATAACATGCCTTACTAGTCACATTTCTGTTCTCTTAAATAAGAGGAGATGGATCGTAGTGGGATGCAAATAACAGGAGAAAAAGTAAAGAGCAAAGAAAGAAGGCTATTATATCCAGGTGTTGGGGTCTGCTGTGCATTACACATTGTTAAAAGAACCCATTATATGAAGATGAGGCGTGAATATGTGTGAATTAGGAGAAACCTACTGAAATGAGTCAAAAAGGAGATTTTTTTTTTTAAATATTTTTTTTAACTGACCCAGTTGAGAGTGGAAGGGAACCAAACCAAGAGATCTGCGTAGACACTGAGCACTGTACATCAGCCCATCCCTGTTGGAACAGCTTCTGCCAAGGTAGTAGAGCAGTAGATCTCCTGCACAAATGTGCTGTTGAGATGCTCCAGCAAAACTGGAGGATCTTGGAAGAGAGTATGAGTGGTATGCACACCTGAAAGATGTCTTGGGGTGAAGCTGCTGTAGAAATGAGATGTCACCCTTACTACAGGAGAGCTGCAACTCTGTCAGTCATAGCCTAAAAAAGCGAAGTCTGTATTCTAGGTTACAGAAATGAAATAGATGCATACTTCTGCCACCCTGATGACAAACCCACTTTTTTTTTTTTTACTTTTTTTTAAAAAACAGCTTCATTTTGCAATGCCTAGCCCACAGGCAGGGGGGGATTCTGCTTTCTTCACTGAGCTGATGTTGCTTAGCTCTGCTAAAAAGGCATATCAGCATTTGCCAGACATAAATCACTGTTCTTGACAGATTATGCAACTTGGATTATAAAATCCAACATGTTTCTCTTTTCTTTCTGTCTGAAATTTAAAACAGAAATTTGCAACTTGCCAACATAGAGGGAAGCATTAGTGTTTTCATTTAATTCTCAGAATTGTTAAAATTAGGCATATTTGCAAATTCAGGCTGGCCAGAAAATAAGAGTTCTGTTCTGGGAAAAAAAATGGTTGATGTCCTATTTATTGTTACTGAAATGGCTGTTGAATTTCTCATTAAAAATCACTGTGAGCATGTAACACAGCACAGAACAATCAGGATACTCGTAACAGGAGACAGATCTCTGCGCAGAATTACCACGCTCCAAATGAGCGCTCAAATCCCCATATTGTTGCCTAATCTGAGATCACTTAGATGCTGGAGTCTTTCAATTTTTTAATTTTTTTTTTTTCTTTTTAAACCAGGAATTGTCTTGTAATCCTGAAAAATCTTTTTTTTTGGCATAGCAATATTTGTGTATGAGTAAACATTAACTAGAGAAGAAAAATGAAAAAGAATGCCAGATAGATCTACTTTTCAACTTTTGCTATATCCCAAAATAGCTCCAGACCTCATTCTGTTCTGGGATCTGCAGTGCACATCTCTGTTCTGATATGCTGCTCTCTCTGTATGTCCTGTATTTTTAGTGAAATCAGTGGGAGTTCAGAGTACGTGGGACTGCAGAATCCTTGATTTTCCTTGCTGACCTAAGACTAGATTTTTTTTTTCTGTGTTTGAAATGGACATGCTGCTGTGATATTAAAAATGACTGAAAAATGTAATTCTTGTTGCAATCTGGTGGCCAGTGTTCTGCATTTAACCCTTTGTATTTCCACTTGAAGAGCAAAGATAAACTCCTTATTCTGTTGTTTGTTAGTTTGTTTTCCTTATTATTTTTGTTTTTATTTTGAGGCCATAGTATATGAGCATTGTAGATGCAATACATTTTGTCACCATTGCCATGATCCCTGTGGCTGAGATACAAGCAGATTTTTATTTAAGGAGCCCAAACTACCAGATTTGAGATCCTCTGGCAGCTATAAGTATTTTGTGCCATATGTGTTGCAATGGTGAAATGTGAAATGGAGTGTTGGTGAAGAAGCCTTACTTGCAGATCAAATTTCTCAGCTGTTGTGCTTGAAAGCCAGACACTTAACATCATTTTAATGCAGTTTTTGTGTCTGAATTAATACAATAAATGGCAATGTTGAATAGCATAAGGTCACATTTTACTACTTTGACCAGAAGTGTAATTTTCCAAGATTCAGTTTTACTACTGTTATAACAGTCATGCTGGATAAGGTCACCAATATTTCTTTCAATATGAAGTAATATATGAAAGCATAGTTTATACTAACTTTATTCTCTGCAGTGTGGATTTGTGGTGTGGATGTATTGACAAAAATCTACCTTGGGTATATTTGCATGTAACTCCAGAGCTCGTGTGTGTTGATTATGCTCATTAGGGCCTTAGTCATGACAAAGAAACGAACCTTTGAGGTTTGTACTCTCCTACTTCAAACGAAAAAGGACATTTTCTTTAGCAGTATAGATATTTAGTCTGAAAGGTGCAACTATACACCGCACAGCATGATGAAAATGATCTGGCTTTTGCATACGTACGCTTTGGTTGAACAACAGTCACCAGCAGTGCCAGGTTTCAAAGGTAAATACATCAAGCATACGTATCAAAACCTGCGTGCACCCTGTCTGCTTATAAAGAGGTAGACTGCACCGATCTTTAAAGCTGAAGTAATTGGACACCTACCTGCATATTTACATTGCCTGACATGGTGTTACAACTGCTTTTTTTGTGGCTTCCTAACTGCATTTGTAAATAGAAACCCTTGATTTTTATTTCAAGTGAGGGACTGTGCTCCAAGTGGGGCCATCTCTGTTGCCATCTGTTGAAAGTCTTGCACTAATGATTGTCTTCTGTTTGGGATTTCTCCTGGTTTGATTTTTTTTAAAGAGTTCTTTATGATTTTTTCTTATGCACAGATGAAATACTACTCAACTTATTAACTTGTATACCTTCCTTAGAGAAAAGTCACTAGGTTTAGTGGAAATTGAGAGTGAAAAAAATGCAGGGGTTAAAAGGTCTTGCAACATCCAGCACTGTGCTAAATTATATAAGGCAAAAATATTAAATAATAGTATATTCCTTATTGCACACATCCTGTTTGGGGATTATATGGAGCAGGATGGATGGATCCCAAGGTCCCTTCTTCTCTAGTTTTGTTTTTTTTTTTTAAATATACTTTTAGCTAAAAAAAGTTGTTATGTTGGAAAACTTTTTGCCTTTTTTTTATCTCAAGGGTCAGCATTTCTGAATAGTGAAACTATTTCATAAAGCTGAAGTTCCAAAACTGTTTCTGCTTTGTGTGGGTTTGTGTGCAAAACAAACAGTATCAGTGTGCCGCTCTCGCCATCAGTCAAGATCTTCTTTAGCTGCTGCAGAAGATTTGTGTGCCCCATGCCAAAGAAACTGGGTTTCATATCTTATTTGACAGCTCTAGAAGGGCTTGTTCAGTACATGCATCGATTTCTGTAGTTAAAGATATGTAACGTAGTATGTTAGATTTTTCAGTTGCATTTTCCTTATGGCATGATTGGTGCTGTGAGATGGCCCCTGAGCCCTGGGAGGATGCACTAGGGCACTAGTAAGGTGTAACACACAAGGTGAGGGCTGTGTTCCCACCTTGCTGCATCCTCCTGCCTGCAGTGAAGGTGGTGTGTGCTGCTGGCCACCCGCATCTCCCCTCCCTGGGCATAGCCTCCCATGTGCCAGCAGCACAGCCAGCCACGCTTGGTGTTTTCCTTGTGTGTGCCAAGGCAGGGTGAGTGATCCAGATGTGCTACCACCTAAACGCTGTGAGAGAAGAGGGCTTCAAATGTCCTAGCTGCTCAGCCCAGCCTCTTGTCCATCAGTGTTAAGCCATGTTTTGGAAAGATATTTTAAAATCCTTCTGCTTGAGGAAACTGAATCAAGGTAAAACCATTTTCTTGACATCTGTTTCCACACTGTTTTACTTGCCATTATGTGCAGATGTGTTCTTTTGTATTGTGCTTGCCGTTGTCAGAACATCTTGTTCTCTGATGTATTCAGAATAATGTTTAATGACTTTAGCCTTCACCTATTGGGACTCTTACTTCTGGAAAATGTTTATAGCATACAAACAGAGAAAGCAGGTGTGTACTTGCAGGCGTGTAAGCTAAACCTCCAAGTGAAAGTTCTCTGGTTGTCAGTAAGGTTTTGGGTTTTTTGATAGATCGGTGGCGGTCTCAAAAATGTCATCCTCTGAAACACAGTTGTGTGGCTACATGAGTTAAAGCAAGAAAATAATTTAAGAATATATTTTAAGGAGATGTTCACTACTCAGTAGTCTCACCTGCTTTGTTAAAACAGATTTACCTTTGTCCTGTAGATTGTCCTAGAGCTTGTGGAGATTGTAGATGTTTTGATAGTGGAACACACTTCGAGTTTCAATACATGTACACATCTATATATCTATAGCTTACACAAGTTTAAAGGAAATCAATTAGCAATTGATTATGGCAGAGTAATGGTGATAGCATCTGGAAGTGTGAATAGTTTTCTTGTTAATTTTCCAGTACTTGTTGAGGTCAAAATTACTGGGAGAGGAGGAAACTCCTTGCAGGTTTTCATTATTTCAGGATTTCTGTAAGTCCAGATAAAAATACAGAGTGTGCAATTAAAAAGAATGGGGGGGGGATGGGGGGTTATTCAATGTTTCCAGATCTCAGATGTGTAAGCCAGAGCTGCTGACAAGGCATTCTGTAGGTTCACCCCATGACTTTGAGCTCTGTCTGCTCCTGTTGACCTTTAAAATGTGCTGGAAGGCTTGTGTCTTCCCTGGGGCTTGAGGAGGGAGACATGGCTACTGGGGGCAATTTGTGATGGTGCTTTCCTGCTCAGTCCTTGCTGACTAGAAGGGTCAGGTGGTGAAGCCATCCAAGATGCCCAAGGGCAAACACACTCTTCAGAAAAAAATGAAAGAAGGTTAAAACATGTTAACCAACACAAGTTTGACCATTCTTTCTCATCAGCAGAGTGTGCTTTTCATTTTATTCAAACATTGGCTCCCTATTCCTCCTCTCATCGGAAAACTTTCAATTATTATAAGTAATATGTGAGTGTTTCATGCATTTTGTAATACTTCAGGTCATAGAGGTTGCCAGTAAGTCTAGTGTTTTACTTTTAAATATAGGCCCCTTGATGTCTTAACTGCTGGCACTGGAGGTTTAGGTGTCAAAGTTGTGCTACATGTGTGGTGTCAGCTCTGCCTGTGAGGATAAGCTAAAGCTCCATTTTTCCATCCTTTTAATTGGTATTAAAAGAAACAGCAGCAACCTCGCAGCTGGCATCTCATTTCATCAAAGCAGTGATAAACTTTATATTCAAAAAAACTTCTCTCACTTCAAAATCCTTTAGTTTTGGTGACAAATGTAGGGGTATATTTGCATACAAATCACTTTCTTCCAGGAAAAGATTTTTTTTATTTTTTTTTTTTTTTTAATGCTTTCTAAACATAGTTTGTCTGAAAGTTTTATAAGCCAGTTCTTTTTCTTATGCAGTCTGGTGAGCTTCGGGAACAGAAGAGACTGGAACAACATTAAATTGCCTTTTGATTCCTCTTTTGAGGACATCCTGAGCATTTTTTGCTACATAATAATTTCCCTTCCATCTTACAATTCTTTGGCTTCTCATCTCCATTGATAACTTTGCTTATCTTGCACTTAATAAATTAGTAGTACAAATATAATTGGATCTGGCATCATGGCTGCAAGGGGTTTTTTTTAAATTGTTCACTAATGGTTTAAGATATTTTTTTAAAAGTTTGGTTTAAAAGCTTGGGTTTTTTTATTCAGTAACTTTCCATTCTAATGAAATATCCTAATAAAGTAGTAGTCAAATGGAAATTTTATTTATTCTTTCTCTTTCTGGTAGCAAATATGGCTTGAAAGAGCTTCTTTCTCTCCCACTGAAACAGAAGCACTTTTATCTCTTGGTGACTAGTTGCATGGCAAAAACATCTCAGCCTGATCTATCCTATTCTTGGACACCATTTTATCTCCTCTGCAATTGACTTTGTCTGTAGTGGAACCAACATTCTTTTTATCACCCAAGGTCTGATCTTCAAGCTTTCACCTTCAAAAGCACAGCAATCCTTAGGCAGACTGGTAGCTCAGAATGATTTATAACTGAGGAGAACTCTGAAGTTCCTATAAACAACCAAAAAAGCAGTGTTTTCTGCTTTTTTTTAGTTATACTGCTGTTAGTTGGCTTGCTTCCGCTTAGGCATCTCTTGTGTCTTCCATTCTATATCAGTGACATTCAGCCCAGAATGACTGTGCCACCAGTTTCTGACTGGCCTGATAAGTAGCCTAAGGTAGTAATGCAAAGCCCAGGAATAATGATTCACAAGTGTTTTTCACACCAGTGGTATCAGCGTGGGGTTGCATGTGAAATGGAGACAGGCGCATTCATGTGGACCCTGTAGAGAGCACATGTTTAATTTCCAGAGCAACAAGGGTGAGTATCACTTTTACAAGACTGAGTTTTATAACAGTATACACAGCCATCGCTGACATGTTGGGAGGTCACTGGGTGATTCACATCCAGCAGCTTAACAAGAGGAAGCTGAACAAATGACAGTGGAGATGCTTTCATTTGGAGGAGTACCAAATGTTCCTGCTCTTTCAGCCCCTAGATATGGGATATCTACTTTGTGACCTTTGGAAAGAGAAAGACATCCATGATTCTCAGCAAGACAGCTTTGATGGTGATCATAAACCCCCAAGAAATGTCGTGTGCTTGTAATTTAAGGAAGAAACACGGAGTTCTAGAAATTGATTTGCTGAAACAAAGTTTGTGATATCAAATTCAACATCAGTTGTCTCCCTCTCATCCAGGATGCAGTTGGAGTACTGTCATCTTTCTTTGTTGGTTTTGTTTTTGTTTTCGCATAAATTTACTTTCTCTTTTAACATTGATAACATGTCAGATTTAAACTATTTTTTTTCTTCACTCCAGGGAACTGTCTGCTAGCAACAAACACAGTGACATATTGTTGTTATCAGTCTGTATTATGGTAACACTGAGGTCCAAACCTTTGTGGGTATATAGATGTGCTGTGAAGCACTAACAGCTACTCAGGCCTCGCTCTGGTGAGACTTTGAGGCCTGTGATTAATTTGGAGTGCACAGTGGTCTTGTAGATTCCCACTCTAGTTTGAGCAATGGCAAGGGAAATAAATATCTATTTATGAGGGTGAGGTAGGATGTAAGAGTTGAAGGGCCATAAAATCAGATGCTTGCCTTGATGGACCTTAGCCTAAAGCATCTGATAAATTTGAACCCTGTCCTTGCACTGTACAGCACTAACAGGGAGCTTCATGCAGGTATTAAGGTTCATATGGATGTTTCTATTTGGGCCTGTGCAACTGGGGCTCAATAAATAGGAGGAGAGAGTGTAAGGAAGGAGAGCAGGTTTAGATTTCTACTGAGCAGAAACCCACAGGGGGAGATACAGGAGGTTTCATCTCTGAAAACAATTTTTCATACCACTTGTTCAGTTGATTTTTTGTTGATATCACAACTGCAAGACATTCAGAGTCTCCCCTTGACTGTTGTGTGATACCACCCATTTGCTTCGGAACATTTGTTTTTCCCAGCAGTGACCCTGTACTAGGGATAAACATATCTGGCTACTTTCAGTAGAAGGATTCCTTTCAACAAATGAATCAAACATCAGTGGCTTTTACTAACAACTGATGTTGTGCAGCAGACTATCTTGAGACCCATATTTGCTCCTGGGGACTCCTGTTTCTGTAGAGCACTGGTCTGATGGACTTTGCTCCTCAAGAATATGTGCACGTTCTGTGCCTCTCCACAAAGGCTGATCTCCATCCTGCTAGTTTTGTGAAGGTGATGGGCTGATGTGGATATACTCCTGTGGGCAGAAAGCCACACAACTCCCTGCTGTGCTCAGCCCTGCAAGGATTTTGTCATTCTGTATGTGATGGGGTTCGGTGTTTATGGAGTGTGAGAGGGCAAAGAAGATGGGGGACATGCCTTTTCTGCCTCTCCTCCTTGTGCACCTGTTAAGGAGCTAAACATACCCTGGTTCTGGATTTGCAAATCATTATAATGACAGATTGACAATAAAAAGAGCCATGAAAATAGATCATGTAAAGAAGTCCTGGATTAAGAAATCCCCTGGTACACTGGGACATGATAAAACCCCACTAAGTCAATAATCTATGCATTAAGAACTCCTCTGGTTATGTAAAGGAACTAAACCAGTCTGTTCTTCTCAGTGAGCCAGAGGAAGTGGTAGGTTGGGTACGTAATAGCATGATAAAGAGTGCTTGCTCTTCAGTAGCCCTTACAGTATAACCTGATTTACAGATCAGATATCTGTTGATGACAGTAGAAAGACTGTAATGATGTCAGTGACTGTGTCTGAGAGTCTCAGTTGTGTCTTTATTCCAAGTCCACAGTAAGGAAATAATAAAAACGGATAATCACATCAAAGTAATGGTTTTAGATGACACCCACACAAAATAAGGTTATTCAGAGTTAAACTGATAGTTTGTCTTCCTCATTCTCATGTTCTTGAATATTGCAGGAGTCCTGGATGAGAATATGAATTTATGTACCGTGCATGCTGAAATGCCTCACTATGGTGTGCAGAGCAGGGAACAATGAGCATTAATGACAATAATAGTATTAGAACAGCATCTACAGAGGCAATCATGACACAGGGCCCTGTTGTCCTTATCCAAGAGGGCTTATTGTGCAAATGTAAAACAGATGCGAGACCCTGCTTTCTGATTCCCTTCTCCTTTATAGCTTTCATTGTCTCGGGTGCTTTTTAAGCTATGTTTTACCATCTCTGCTTGAGTTTTATTTTGTATTAAAAAGAGCACTTTGTATGGATAGTTTAATGTTGAAAAAGTACTCTATATGTTTCGCATTTTCTTAGACCTTAAGTATGACTTACCCAAATCTGACTCCCCTGGCAGGTGAAAAAAGTATCTTTGGGAGCATTTTACCCTGACACATGCACTTTCTGTGAAAAATCTTATCGATATCAAGGTTTTTCGTGTTAAAGCAGATATGAAATAAGTTGTCAAAATAAGTACCTAAAGAATAGTAGCTTAAAATAATTTGTTTTCATGTTGGACTGCCTATATTTCCACCCCACCTTTCCTTCTAGCCAATGCAGTAAAGATACTCATCTAGGTTCTTTATCATGGACTTTGCAATTTTAAGCATTCAAAGGAACTGATGGAAATACACTGGCAAATTTATTTTTAGGTGCAGCAGCAAAGATGTGATGTTGCAGGGCAAAGGTGCTATGATTTGCCTTTCTGCTGTGCAAGTGTGCTGAACAGCTGTTTCATAAGGTAGAGAGAAGGTTCTCTTGTTTTTCAGACTGTTCTAAAGCTGCTGATGTTCTTACAGAGGGCTGAGCCATTCCTGCGAGGGGTGTGGAGAGCATTTCTTTTCTGTAAGAGAGTTTCTTTGTCTCCTTTGTAATTTAGGCTCATTCTACTCTCATGGAATAGTTCCCTGGAAAAGCATAGCCCATCCTGTTACTTTAGAAGCAATTTCAGTAACTAAGCATGCAAAATATGCCATGAGAGCTTCCAGCTTAAGATGAACACAGCTCTCCATTTACTTTAATTGGAGCGGTTTTCTGAATGCCCTAACAGAATTAAGTAGAAAGCCACTTCTGAGAAATTGATGAGAATCAGGTGGTTTATTCCATTTAGAAACTTTGAAAATCCCAGCGTACATTACAATAGTCTTTGAGGAATACAGTTAGTGTAAGACAGTCTGAATTATCCAAATTCAGTTTTCCAAAACTCCCTGTTATTCATGTTCCTCATTATCTATCAATTACATTCAAAATTACCTTCATTACCTGAAACCTTGATTATCCAAACGTATTCATTGTCCCCTGTGATACTCTGATAATTGATCTTGTACTGCATTCCTCCAGCTGATGCTTCACTGGTTATGAAATGAAGGCGCTGTTGGTCTGGTACGTGCTACCACAAGCTCATCTTTCTCTGTGCTGTTCAGCATAGACTCGGTGCAGAGTTATAAAGAGTACGTGTGAAGCTTTTGATGATCTGCTATTCATAGGTGACTGGAGAAAGTGGATCTGTTACCAGCTTCTCCTGCAGGAGGCCCAACAGAACCTTTCCTGGGAAAACTTTATTCTGGAGGAAACAGAAGTGGATGGGAGGAGTGAAACTTCTTAAGCAGTAAGATACTTCAATACTGCCATAAAACACTGACTTTTCACAGTTCCAAATCCAGTGGTTTGCTCTGTTGGTCAAACCAATTAACCTTCAAAATTAGGCAAGATAAATCCCAGGGAGATTCACCAAATATTCATCCATTTATTTTTTGGGTGTCTCCTGCAATAGGTACCCGGAACAGAAAAAAAATTGTATTTTCAAGTACTATAGACAGCAATGTCAATAATGCTTATGGTTTGTACAGAACCTTAATTCCCAACACATTCTGTGATGTCCTTTTACCATGTTAAAGATTGTTACCAATAAAACTTAGTGCTTGGAATATGGTATCCAATAAATTGCAAGAAAGTAAATTTGTCATGACTAATATTTAGTAATTAATTATTTCCTCATTATTGTTCCTGAATCATGAGTTAGAATGTAACTTCATAATGATCACATTATGTTTTGAATATGATGGTGCCACAGCTTTAATTAAGACTCAGTGCTGAAGCATTTTCTCACAAGTTGATTCTTATTCTCAGGTGGAGAGGCTGGATCATGAGCTTACTTCATCGGTTTGAAAAGCAGCTTTGCAATATTATGTTGCAGTTCCAGCAGGGTTAAGTTTGGTAAATTGAATTCAATGTAGTTTTCTTGTGGTACAGGTCATCTGAACAAGACTTGTAGCTGCTGAGCTGCTTTGCATTAACATATTGGTTTCTATGGCAAGTGCCATCACTGCAACGTTTAGGCCAAAAAAACCCTCTTTGAGTGTTGCACCCGAAATGTTGTTTCGTTTCTGCTGTCAGCTTCAGGTGTGGCTGTTTATTTCAGTGGTCTTGTACATTTATAATTGGTATATGTGCATGGATAGCTTGGTGTAATAATGAATAGTTTTGTTATAGATTTAGAAGTAGGATATGTCATCTGGAGCAGTATAGACATAGTTCTTAGCTGAAATGGGTTGCTATACAGCAGTGTTTCTTCACAGGATCTTCTCAAAGCATCATAGCAGTTGTAGATGAAGTCCTTTTGTACTGGGACTTCTACATTTCCATTTTGGCCACTGGGGTTATTGCTTTTGGGCCTTCCAAGATCAAAAGCTTAATGTGATTCTAGAATCTGATCATAATTCCTGGTATAAATGTAAGTTTTTAGGTCTGTAGCAAATTTCCGCCAAAAGAAACTTGGATCAGAAGCATGTTTCTGAGCCACAAACTCTCCCACAGATACTCTCACTGTGGTTCCACTTAGGCGCCTGCTATTGCCCAAGGCTGCCCCTAAGGTCAGTAGCTAGCAGAAAAGGACAAATCCTACAGTAAAATACCACTCACTATGAGGAACCAAGCTTTTAGTGACCTACTTGACATACCCTAAAGGCATTTAAAGGGAATATCAAACATACGAAAGGCTTGTTTAAAATGAAAAGTGAGCAGTTCTGAATCTCACATTTCCCTGCTGTGGCCCTCTGTCTTGTGGAATCACTGTAGTTTGAGTAGCAGTACTTTGTACTTTGGTGTGCTAGCTAGTATGATTTAGCCTATAAGCCATGCCTATATTGAAATTAGATGTACTGACTTTTTTCCTGTAGAAAAAGTAAAATAATATTTATTGTTCATTTCTTGGAACTATTACACTTTTCATTGACATGAAGAATTATTTTAAGTAACTTCAGTGGGGTGAGATGATCAATGAAAAAAAGACTATAAAAACTGCAGTGTGGTCTTAAAACACTTATCATAGTACAGAGAGATCTGTGTCTAAGATTTACGCTGATTGCTCTTGGTTCCAGTGAAACCACTAATTCTCTATTTCATTGCATAAATCTGATCTTCTGTATTAGTGTAAACATATACTGAGCTGCCTTATCAAGATCAAGTGTTCAGATAATTTGTCTTATCTTAATGACTTTTTTTATTAATGCTAAGATGTGACATAGCAAGATCAAAAAAATGTGGTCTGTATGGTTCTAATAGTCTGAAACAATTTTTAAGGTTTTATTGTAATTTTATTGCATTTTCATTGGTTCTTAATAACCTTTATTGTTTACAGATAAGTTTGCTCCCAAACTAGCAAGTTCTATGATGTATTGTTTCCTTTATTGTACCAAAGCAACCTTCTAAAAAGTATTTAAACCCAGTTCTGCATGAAAAACCCACTAAAGAGTGCTCCTCCACCTTTTCCTCTTTTGAGACGCTCACTCTTAATCCAAATAACGTCTACAGATTTCCTTCCAGAAGTGAGTCACTCCATCTTGTTGAATAAGATTTGTCCTTTGGGGAAACCGTCAGTTCTTGTGTTACTACAGTTTTATGTACATCCTAATTCAGTGGGTTTAGTGGGGACTGAATGGATGCATTGACATATTGATGTCATAATAAGCAGAATATGTATTATTTAATTTGTTTTTAAAGGTTTTTTGATGCCTCGTATGTGTACATGTGTGTGCTATTTCACTTGTTTTTGCTCCCTTTGTAACTCCTCCTACAGGCAGGGTCTGCGGAACCTTTATTGTTTTCTTCACACAGGGAAATTACCCCTTTAGCCTTCAAAATGTGAATTGTTCAAGGGCAGAAAAAAAAGACAAATGACTGGCAGTTGTTTTTCAGTTATATTAATTTTATTAGTCATGCATTCTCCTGTGTTTTTTCTGAGCTATGGGACTTCTTTCTGTTAGCAATTAGAGCTTTTCAACAAAGAAAACTTCTGCTTAGATGCAATGATGAATTCAATACCCCTGCCTACGCTCCTCAGTTGAATCTGGGGACAACGTTGTGGTGAGTTTTAACACCTGAAGCTTTGACTGACTGATTCTCTCTGCTAGGGGCACTTGATGCAAATTCATGTAAAACAGAGAACAATCCCTCATCAAGCTCCCCACAGTGCATTATTTGTGCATTCCCATCAGCTAGCTTATGGATGTGCAAAAGGGGTCTTTCATACAGACACATGAGATAATTAGAAATATTCATTTATTGCAGTCTTCTGCAGCTGGTTCTTCTGGCCTCTAAGCTCCCAGCCACCACACCAAGGTACTGTCTTCCCACCTCAGTGAGTGCTGACCTTGTGACTGAGCAGCCTCACTCAAGGGACACTGTCTCTACAGGTCTCTAAAATGTTTTCTGCTGTTAGAAAGAGATGGTAGCAGTATCCATGGTGCTACAGTCTGTATTAATCCTAAAATGAGCAGAGCCCTGCTCTCCAAGGCAGAAGTTCTTGCTGAGTGTTGCTCTGTAAATGGTTTGGGGAGTTTTCAACTGAGAGGGAGAGGCAGAGGCTATTGTGCTTTAAGTTATTTACCCAAGCTTATGAAATACATTAAGCCATATTAAATCTCCATAGGTACCATAGTTTGGGACATTTTTTTTTTTTTTTTTTTTAATGAAAATCAGTTAGTCAAAACCAAAATATTAATGAAAAAGTCAGGTTTTGATGAATTTCCCAAACTTCAATTATTAAGGAAAATTTTTCCTGTTAACTAAACTGCCTTTTGTGTAAAAATGTTAGAAAGCTAAAATAGATATTTCAAGAGTTTTAAAAGTTTTTGAAATTTTATTAACTACCACTTTTCGTCTAAAAATATATTTTTAAGTTGGGGGTTTTTTTTTGAGATTTTGACTCTTGTGCTGTTTTAAGAGGGAAGATTTTTTAAAATCTTTTAAAAGGTCTCCTGAACAGGAACAGTATTTCCATCCCAATGTGAGCTGTAGATTCCTGACTGTGCTACATATTGAAAAGAAATCACTATCCTAAGTTGAAACCTTTTGTAACAAATGGTTTAGAAAACTAACAATATTGGTCAAACCCAGGAGCTTCATAAAGAAGCAATTACCCTTTCACTTTTAGATATTTTGCCTTTTCCCCCTTGTATTTTGTTCTTTTAAAGCCTCACATATTAAGAAAACTTGTCAATTTTAATGTTTTTAACTGTTTCCTCAAAAAGAAAAAAAAAGTGCTTTATTCCTATTGTTAGAATGTCAGTACCTGGTGAGCCTTTAATTTTTTCCTTTATGATGCTTTGAATTGTTCTCTTTGAAGTTCAAATTCAGGAGTAAAACAAAAGTCAAAATGGAAAGTATGTTTTCTGTATAGCAAACCAATGGACTTAACCAGAAAAAAGCTGTGTTTAGTTCTAAAGCTTGTCACATAAAAGGGATTTTAACCTCTTTGGGGTTTCTTTTTTTGGTTTTCTTTCTTTTTTTGACCCCCCCAAAGGCCATTTTTCCAACATTTCAGAACTACAGAACATGTGTACCTTGATAGTTGCGTGTGAAAATTTATAATGGGCACTTTGTGAGGTTGATCAGAATCCCATTGAAGGGAACACAGAGCCTGGCTTAGACCTTAGATACAGAATTACAATAATTTAGGCTTCAAAGTCAAAGTTCAGATAAAGCAAATAAAAATTGCTACTGTGCCTTTGAATTTCAGCCTCCACTCTATTCTCCGTCTGTATTAGTGGAAGGAAAATTGCAGTTGAAGCGGTCAGCGTGCAGATGTTGGCCATGTGTTTTGCTTTTCTTGTAGAATCTGAGTCCCCTCTGTCTGATCACCTTAAAGTCATTATGTGGTTAACAAATGCTCACTTTTCAGTAGTGACCCATAATCTCCAGTGTGAGCACATCCTTAAATACTTAAATGCACATGGAGAATTTGTGTTTGGCACAGCTGAACACAGCTTTGACAATGTCCAGGTGCCCATCGCAGAACCACATTGCAGTAAATGCCTCTTAATGCCAGTCTCAAAGGACTCCAGTTATTACAGTCTAAAAAGTCAATGAAAGAATGAAAGAGATTTACAGAAATGTGTGCAACCTTGACTGTTGAGGGCTGAGAGCTGGCACGTGTTTCGGCATCCTTGCTCTGCTGGTGTGTAGAAGCTTACTGAACCATGCTTGCTTGTCCACGAGTCTGAGCTTTTTCAAACAGGTTACAATCTTAACAGGTCAACAGGCAGAGGCTGTTAATTTGAAATATGGAGGAGGCTCACAGGCTTTGGAGCATTAAACAACCCACCCAAGGTTGTGCAGAGAATGTTCTGCTGTGCCCAGTGTATAGGGACAAGTGATTTTGTTGAAATCATAGGTCATCCTTAGGTTTTAGCTCAGTTTGAGGGTAGTGGGTCTGATCCACTGTTGCTTTACTGCTACTTTATGGTTATGCACTTCCACGAATATACCTGGAGTTTTAGTCTACTAACTACTGGTAGTCTTTGGAAAATACTGACATTCCTAATTGTTTAATAAATCTTTAATGGAGCATTTAGTGTGTGTGAGGGTATGCATATTGATTTGTATATGCGTATTTAGGTATTAGGAAAAAAGTAGGGCTGTTAAGACTCCTGCATGAGCTAGAGAGAGGAATGTATGATCACAGATTATAATAAGGTGTAAAGATTTTCCACTCCTTAAAATGGAGAAGTTGACATATTAAATTGCACGTACTCTAATGATGTGGACTGACTCAGAGAATTTGAAGGAAATAGCAGCTGTGCACATCAAAGCTCAAAAATAGAAACTTCATCAGTTAGTAGCAGTTTAGAATGAATGAAGAAATCATGACATTATTAATTATGGTGGTTAGAGAAAGGAAACATAAAATTCAGGCTTTCTGAAGGCAGAATGCTGTCTTCAATTGTGCAGCATGTCTGCTGGGTATCAGCCCCTCGTCCTGCTGAGCCACTCTGTAAAGGTGGGGGCTGTTGCACGAACATATGCACCTACTGCCATTACAAATATCCTAAGATGACTCAGGCTTCCCACCTGGCTGACAGATATGACATAGGGCATATGGGAGACTCCTGCCCTTCTGGAGTGGCAGCTGTATGCCCCGAGGCATCTCAGATGGCAGTAGATGCTTCTGTCTAAGGAATAATTGCACATAGGCATAAGTACAGACTCACTTTCACTTGCATCTTTAATACACAGTCACCTGAAGCACATCAGTAGTTCATAGCAGTGTTTGCTGTGGGTAGTTGCGGAAAGCAATGAACAGTTTATCTAATTTTAAATTTAGGAAGAATTTTGAGGTGAATAGAGTATTTATCCAGATTAAAATCTGACCAGGATATAAAATTTAAAAACTATCCCAGTGTTAAAAACTGTAGTTAAAAACTGTGATTTAAAGTTGCAGTGGATGGTTGTTTTCTTAATGACCTCGAATCCATGAATTCATTTGAACATTTGCCTTTTTTATATATTCATAGTTAAATATAACTTGAATGTTGTCCTAATTACATTCTCATGTTAATTTAGCTCTGATTCAGAATTTCTATCATTATTCTTTGTGGAATTATTTTGAAATTATGGAAAGTTCAGTAAAAATGCTCCAGTGTATGATTGTGCCTTTGAATTATTTATCACATTCAAAGACAGAAATATGGTTAAAATCTAGTTTGAGTTGTAAATGAGTCTTGGTAACGTAAGGAGGAAGTGAAAATCCTTTTTGCAGAATGACATGTTTTATGGGCTCATCGTTTGATATTGCAGGAGTGCTTTGCAGCCCCACATGAGCAGGAGAGCCTCACGGCTTAATACGAAAATGTCTATTGCACCAACTGGCAAATGATATCTAAGCAGATAAGACAGATAAAGAGTGGAAGAAGAGAGAGAGAGAGGTACAGAGACAACTTGCCTAAATGACAGAGCAGATTAGTGACAGAATTAAGAAGAGAAAACAGATGTCCTGTCTTGGTCACAACCAGCACTCAGACCGCACTCTCTCCCTTTGCTATGTGCTATGGAAACAAAAGCTCTCGCAGCGTTTTGCCCATTTTTTTTCACAGTGCATTAGAGTGGCAAGTAGAACGGTGTTAATATAAGGTTGTAGAAACCATGATTAATGCGAAAATTTATACTTGTGGCAGTGGCCCTGATCTAGGTAGAGAACAAACAATTGCTGGTGGGGCATGTGTGAGTCTGAGAGGGTGAGAAACTGCTGGGAAAAAATTCTAAAGGAGAATAAGAAGCTTGTCTTAATGTAAGGAGCAGTTTTGCTAGAGGTAAGTGAGGGGAAATTCTTCATTTGTAAATGGTTCGTTGACCCATGATAATAAAGCAGTGCTGCAGAAGGAGGATAATTATCTACTTAAGTATCAGATGGCCTAAGGGTAAAAGCTTCCCTTCTCTCTTTTTGAAAAATGAACTCAGATTAAACGAATGTCCTTTTTCCTGTTTTAGTGTTGACATGGATTTCCTTTATATGAGTAAAATTAATTAGTTTTTCTATTCCTTTATTCCTGGTATGGAAATCAGATCTGCCAAGCAAGTTTCCAGCTCTTCCCTTGGGCCCCAAGTTCAGCCAATAGCATCCTTTATGGAGGTGCTTTGTACGCTGTGCTGGGAAGGCGCAAATAAATTACAGGAGTTTTATTATGCTCAGTAGCTTGCCAAGAGGCACAGCATTTTGGAACTAAAACCCCACAAAACTAGACTTTTGTCCCTGTCCAGGACTGGTTTATTTCCAAGTACCTGTTTTCTAAATACAATTTAATCCTTTCTTAAATTGTAATACTAGAAGTTGTAACAAGAAAAAAAGAGAATAGTAGTGGCATAGCTGATGCTGTACTAAAGAAAACGAGGGGCAGATTTTCACACGCAGCTGGGGCCAGTCTTCTCCTGTTCTGTTGGGAGCTGCTAGCTGTGGAACTTGCTTGAAAAAATCTGCTCCCACTTTAGCAAATACCCATTACAATCTTGCCTTTCCTCATCTGGACTCTTAAAAAATCATCAAAACCTGCCCCTACTTCTTCCAGAAAATGTCTGTTTTCCTCTCCAATCATAAATGTGATTCCTATGATAAACTTGATGAATGCAAACATGTTGTCTCTGTGTTTATGGAAATAAATAATCTTTTGCATATATTAATCTTTCTTTATTTCAAATGTCTCATGCGGTTCTTGAAAATCAGGTTGATGTAACCTTTGTGTGAACCTGTTAACTACAGAGCATCTCATAGTTACCTTTGCTGGAGTACAGAGAATATTCCTGAATACCTGCAGGCTTCAAGATGCAGTAAAAATTAAAATGACTGTAATACAATGGCATGGAACTTAATTTCCTTCAAAAAGTCCTTTGAACGTTCCTTTTAATACTGAAAAAATAAGAAGTTCTTAATTTTTATTGCCTTTGGTCATGAAAGTTCAAGTGGTGTTAAAGGTGATTTTAAGGGCTTTATCCTGCAAACACAATACTGTAAGTCTGAAAAAAAAAATCTTGAATCTTGTCTGCAGGGAACTGAAATGAGAATCAAATCCTAAGTACTTGTTTGTTGGATTTAGACAACTGAGGCTCTAAGAATTCTGGACCCTATTAATAATGTTACAAAATTGACTTTCAAGTGAGGAATCAGCAATTATTCATTTCTGTGAACACAGCGGATCAGATGACTGTGAATAGCATCTATGTACTTCCACTATTTACTTTATAGCTTCATTTCATTTACTCACAAAACGAAGTCACCAAGGTAGAATAAAATGAAAGTATATGTACAGTGTTGTGAACACCATGCTTAAAAGGGAATGGTCTTAAGTATCTTAATGTATTTCTAAAAACATATAGTATTTATAACAAGTGAGCATTTCTTGTGAATGGTAATTAATCTGATGTAGAAATAAGCCATCTGCTATTATCAGCATAGTGTCAGCTTTTCACATTTAGGTACCTAAAATTAGAGGTGTAAGATCAAGATTTTCAAAAATACATAGCACATATGTGGAAAAGCTTTGTAAAACTGCTGTCTCAGATCACACACCCAAACTCATCTTTAAGTCCTTTGGCTTTCCCCCATTTCTAATCACAAAAGGAAATGTCTTTGACTTTCAGAGATGATAAATACACGCATCTCCATCAAAATGGTAACTTTGAGTCTGTTAAAACTTTGGGTTTTTTAAGTATCTCAGTAGTAGAATATGGACCTTAGTTTAGACATTTTGCCCATATCTGAGGGATTTGAAGAAACTTCTTCTGAACGAAGCATCATATGATTCTCTGTATTTAGCCTTATGTTTTAGTTGCTCTTGCTGTAATCCTCAGAGAGGAAGAGTTTAGGCAATTCAAATGTGATCAGAAGCAGGTTGCAGGCTAGGAATTGAGACATTTGTCCTTCTGGACCACTTAGACTTGCGTTTGTGCCTTGACTATACCATGTTCAGATGTCCTTGTTTGTCCTCTGCGACCAGTGGAGCGTTTCCGTGACTTGTGTCCTGAGGAAGTGGCCGATTTATTTTGTACAGCGCAAAGAGTTGGCAATGTGGTGGAGAAACACTTCTGCGGCACCTCACTCACCATTTCAATTCAGGTTTGTAAACCAGTCAACTAAAAAAAGTTTAATGGCTTGTTTTATCAAGCTTTCAACCATCTTCCCTAGTCCAATGACAAAAGGACATTCAAACTCCAAGGGGCAATAAATACAAAATAATAATAAAAAATAAAAGAAGCACGATAACTGTGTTGCAGTCTGCCAGATTTGCCATTGGAAAAAACTAAAAGGCAAACCAGTAGAAAAGTGTGGATAATTAATGACTGCAAAACTTGAGAACAAACCTGCAAACACTCTCAAACACAGTGCTTGCTTTTGAGTATTTCAGATAATACCCTTCCTTCAAATAAGTGTTTGCAGGATTGACCTAGGGAAGGCAGCCATGTCTTCCCGTTCAGCATGTTAACCCACTGCTTGTGATGGAAACAGGAATTCCTGATCACAGCTATTTATATGCAGGCTGAGGTATAACCATGCAAATATGTTATCGATTCTGACCTTTCAGTTGTTTGTGCTGGGTGATTTTATACCAAAAAAATAACTCTGTTTAGAGCAAATCAGGAAGCATGCTTTCATTAAATTCTCACTTACATGTTTCTGATTTTATAGCCACAAGAATCAGAAGTCTATTGCTAGCTATTCAGAAATATGATATGAAAGAATGAAAAACAACAACTGCAATTTTTGTGGTCTGAGATGTGGTTTCTCACTTTGCCATGGCCTGATATGGAAAGGCGCCTTGTCCGAAAACTTCGTGTTGAGTGGTCTCAAGGAAAATATGCTAAATTAACATCCAGTAAAACTGGATGTCAATGGTTCTTGAGTAAGACTTCTGAATTTCTGTGTGACCTTTCTTAGTTCCTCTAACCTGAGACTTCTCTGTTTGCTTACAGGATGGCCCTGAAGCTGGACAGACTGTGAAGGTGAGTGCTTATTATGCAGAATACAAATTAAGAGACAATTATAAGAACTAATAAAAGATCAAAGCTAGTCATCTGCAGACCATTGCTGTATCATTATTTTATCCTTGAGATCAAAAAATCCCAAATGCACAATAGCTGTGAATACTTTTTATTGAAATTGCACAGGGTAATGTTTACAGGTTTCCTTTCTAGACAAAAAATTTCAATGATGAAAATACCTCCTATGAGCTGCTGGGGGTATTTATGGAAGGATAACCTTAGAAAAGAAGCATCTGTTTAAGTTTTTTGTTTGTTTTATGTAGAAAATATTGCCCTTCCATTCATAATCTCTTTGTTTGTCTTTTTATTGCCTAATGAGTTGTAGCTAATTAAAGGAACAGTTAAACTGAACCACATTATGAAAATATACCTTTTGTCTGTGCTTTTTCTCTACATATTCATATCACATTCTTGTTACTGAAGTTCAAATGTAATGGAGCCAGTGAAGCTTAAAAACAGATTTTAAGTGTTCTTCTGAAAAAAAGGCCAGGGGGGTGGAGGGGAAGAGAAAGATTTATGATTATACTCTCCACTTGAGTAATAACATAGATAACATCCAAGATGGCTCTCAAGCCATGTTTCACTGCTTCATAATGCAAATGCAAATGTATGTGTAGTTAGATTATATGCCTGAACATTAGATAAAGGCTATTTTTTACATTTGGAATCAAAGGAAAGTCAAATATGGCTATGGGTTAGCACTTTGTAAAATCAAATTAGATGTCTCAAAGAAGCTGTTTGGGTTGATTAAGATAACTGTAACAACAAAATGATGGCATATAGACACATTTTACTTCTTTCCAATTTGCTGTATTGACCTTATTTTTGCTAGTCCTTTTTGTTGCCTGCTTTGAATATTTAACAGAGAGGCAATAGAAAGCAGAAAATCCCCAAGTTCTGGGAAGCTGAGGAGTAATAAAGGAATGTAATACAATTCACTTCAGTACTGCAACAAAACAGATTCCTCAGCTCGTGACTTGGAGTGCACTGGATGGGATTCACTGTGAATTCCTGTTGATAGGTGAAAATCTCAGTTTAAATACTTTCTGAAGTAAATTTTGTCATTAGCACCAACATGTTTTAACAAGAAGACTGCAGGATTTCTTTTAGTATCCTGGGCAAATGTGTAAAGAAAAGGTTTGTAAGAATTGCTATTTTGAAATTTGAGAAAATTTGCTAATATGAATGAGCAAAACTAGGTGTAAAAATTCCCATCTTTTGTGTTTATGACCAGTAGCAACTGCTTATGTAGACCTTAAAAAGGCAAGAAATTATGTATGATTATGTATTTGTACTGGAGACAAAGAGCATTAAGTGTTAATCTATCCAATACATTGCAAAATGGTAGCCACCCTTCGTGCTTCCTTCTCACACTTTTAATAAGCAATGAGATGAAAATGACCTGCTCTCACATCTGTAAACCCCTAGACTCTGTAATAAAGAATGTGTATTCATAAATCAGAGGTTAGCAGTTTGCATTTCTCTACTTTTCTGCATCACTGGACAACACTGTAATTTGTCATCATCACTTTGGGATGGTTGTCATCCAAAAATGCCAACAACTATTTTCTTCAGAGAACTTAGAGCTTTCAAAACTTAAATTGGGGAAGAAATTACTATGATCAAGATCTTCTTTAAATTGAACAATAGAGTCGGTACATAAATAGCTGGTTCCATTTAAACTGTTTTGAATGAGAAAGTTTGAAAAACCACCTATGTGATGTACAAATAATTTATGAACTTTAAATTCAATGTCATGTGTTTCTGTATGTGTTTTTCTTCATGTATCAGAATGCACAATAATCCAGTCTTCCTCTAAGGGACCTTTAATTAAAATTTCTGGAACAGACTAAACATTAGAAAAACTTTCTAATACTAAGAATAGCAAAGCATCACAATAAAGATCCAAGGGATTTTGTGGAGACTCTGTTTCAACAGGGTAGGCAAGCGTATCTCAGGAGCTAATTAGGTGTAGCTGATCTTGCTTTGAATGGGGTCACATACCAGATGGCTTCAAGAGTCCTTTCTGTTTGTATTTTGTATAATTCTATATACGTGCATAAGTATAGGCTACTGAATGTGCTATGTAGGAAAAGAAATACAGGAAGCAGGGGAAGAGTACTGGCTGTTGAATTTATCAGTGCAAAGCTTTACTACAAAATGAGAAGAGCTATCAGCCTAGCTGAAGACAAAAACTGACTGAGAAATTTTATCTGAAAAAGGTTAGGAAATTCTCTTTCTTTGTCAACAAGGAATGGGAATGCTGCTGTGTGTGCGTTGCAGTCAGATGTACCATGTACTGCAATATCAGGATACTTTAGTGATGTCTGTTGGACTAAAACCTTCCTAGTTACCTAACAGGAACCTAACATGTAGCTCCATTTTTGCTGTTCTCTGTTCCTGGGTGGAGACTGTCGTCCTTTGAGGAGGACAGAAGCTGGCAGAGCCTACAGGACAGTGTTCTGGGGGAGCTTATGGTCCTTTCGAATTCCTCCATTATTGCAGTCTCTGTGTTTGCACTGGATGAGTCTTTGGAAGAAATTATACTTACACCAGACCCTGAGCTCACCAATACTGTGGAAGTAGATGGGTCTTTTCTTATCCTTTAGCAGCTGGAAATATACATTTGCTAAGGAATTCTGAACCATGTCCCAGGTCTCAGACCATAAAATAATACAATATATTACTTCATAATCTTTCTCATAGCTATCCACAGATTGTGCCTATTCCAGCCCTGTCATCTCTTGATGAGAGGGACAAATGTCACTCTCCAAAGGTGGTGACAGACTTGCACACTTGGTGTCTCATTGTAAGAGGTTCTTGCAGCAGAACAGAGAACCCGAGCATCTCTGAGCAGTGTGTCAGTGAGCATAGCCATCTTCCAGCATTAAAGACATTTTGAATACTTATTTCTTCTTGCTTGAGAAAGGAAGGAAGGAAGGAAACTGTGTTTAGGTCCTCTCTTAAAGAATATTTATCTCTGCAATTTTGAGCTCTGTTTTTCCTGGAGAACACAAAACCTACAGTGTCCTTTGTGCCAGGAATGGAGGGTGAGTTTTGTGCTGGTTCTGTTTGAGAACGCGTTAAATATCCAGGCAATTTCATGGATCAGGGAAATCAGCTCTGCATCTTAATGCAGGGCTCTTATTGCTATGTCAAGTGACTGACGTTTCAAGATTTCCTCAGTATATTTTATAGCCTTCTTTTCAACATCAAGTCAGCAAATGCTTTAGCTGCCTTGGTGGATGTATAGCATAGTGTAGAGTAAACTCTCAGGTTTACCTTTTATGTGAGATTCAATCACAAGAAACTCCATGTACTCTGTGCTCCGTAAAGGCTAAACAAATCAAACTGGCAGGAGCATGATGCAACTAATATATCTGTAGAGACAAGATAATATTGCACAGCAAGTGTCCATTGCACAAACACATATGAACGCATACTCTATTTTGCAGCAATGTCGAAGTCTCCGGCAGCTGAGCACCTCCACTGTTATGCAGGAGTAAGTGCTGTTTGCCAATTACAGGTTCACCTAAATAAATGAGAAAGCGAGGCTGATGGTGGCAGTGTGGGTATATGTGCAGAAATTTATTTTATATGTCACATATTCCACTAATGATTTTACACTGAAAAGATTGTCTCACGATTATTTTTTGATGTACATGTTTTTCTTTCCCAGATGGTTTTTTAATGCTGCATTAGATCAATGCACATGGCTTGCATTCTTTAGAAATCTTAACCTGAACTGTGGAGTCTAGGGTTTATTTAAGCCCACAGTAGACTGTGCTTTCATGCTATTTGTCTACTTATCTCTGGACCTGAACTGCTGGACTTCAGGTTAGAGTCTTTAAATTTAATCAGATCGCATTGCAGACTGATTGCATCAGAAGGATTAAATTCACTAACTGTAATACTTTTGATGCCTCAGCCTGCTTTCCCTGCAGACTGGCAGATGTTTGTCCTTGTTTAATGGAGTATTGGAAACCACCTTTTGCTCTCTTAAAAGAACAAAAAACCTGGCGTTTGAGAAATGCAAAGATTTTTCTTACATCTAAACAAATATAAAAATTCAAGTAGAAAAAAACATGGAAGAAAGAAACAAGTTCTTGAAAACCAGATTGTACTGAAACATGTGAACAAATGGTCTTGTCTGCTTTACTCTTAAGAACCATGATTCTCTTGAAAGCTTGTGGGATGTCCAGAAATGATTTGATGAAGTACAGCAGTCTCTTTGAATTGCTTTGAGAACCACACTAATAATATTTGGTTGGAGAATATGTAATATTGCAGATAGGTAATTGGTACAGCAAATTCAGTAGTCTCAGGGCTGCTCTGTCTGCTTTGAGTTTATAATTTTATTTCTATTTTGGTACTATGCTTAGATTGGTGGGTTCTGGTGGGATGTTAGTGGTGTGTATTTTCAAAGCTAAGATGATACTGCCCCTTACATGGGGAAGCGGCAAGGGCATCCAGATGGTTTACCCACCACCACTTCCTTAAAGCTTTTTGACAGCTCTTTGTGTTCTGCTTGCTCTAAATAATAATTCTTGCCCTTTCCTTCAAGGCCCTTTTTAAAATCTGCCTTGTGTTGGTCTAATTCTCCTTTCAGTCCCTTGGCCAGACCTATGTTTTCTATGATGCAATTAGTGGGTGTAGAACTAGAGTCCCAGTTTCCTCTTTGCTTTGTCAGGTCCTTGCTGCTGTTCGTTACATGTAACATTTAGTTTTTGATTGAACTATAAGCTTTCCAGGAAAAGCGTCACATTGCTTTTTTGTTTGCTGTGCTTATAGTCCAAAGAGGCACTGGTAGATCTGTAAACCCTCCCTTAATAGAAATAATAATATGCAGGATCTAGAATGGAAGCAGTTTTTAAGGCCCCCATAATTGTAGAGATCAGCTCCTGTACTTAAAACATGGTAACAGTTGACAAAAGCAAGAGCTGTCTGTGTCCAGTATATGCCCATGTAAAGTTACAGAAGTTTTTTGAAGAATGAAGGAGACGAAAGAAAATTGGGAATGTGGAAACTGCCTGGTGATTGATGGACATGACACCATCCCAGCTGAGAATACCAAAGGCTCCAAGGCACTGATAAATTGAAATGATGACCTGGATAATGAAGTCTGATCTAGAAATATCGGGTTGTGAAGTTCCCTGAAGGGATGGGGACAGAAATTTTTGAAAGATTCTCTTTAGCGGTGAGTTATGATGGTTCTGAATCTGGATGATTTTGAATTTCCAATAGTGAATGTAACGACATGCTGTACCCCTGACTTGTAAAGTAATATTCTCTGTTCCTGGACAAACACAGTCTGTATGGATTAGAATGTAAAAGAAAAATAAAAGCAAAACAAAACAGGATTAAAAATGTGCAACTGTAAATGAGGAAAGTAAAAGAAATTGTAAAAGATATAAAATGAAGAAAGGGAACAAGAAGGAAGATTTTACTGTTCCATGCTAGCAATTCTCCCCTTCTTTCCTGCCATATTGATTTCTTAGAAGAATATTGTCTTTTTAGGTAGTTTAATTCCAAAAATACCCCCAGAGCTAGTCAGAGTTATTGACACCAAGTTAAACTATAATAAGCAAGTAAATGGGTTCAAATACTTGTTTAAATTTCCTTAGAGTACAGATATTAAAAGGCATGCAGCTCTGCTGGCCACATCCAGCATCTGGCTCTTCTCTTGCTGGGCATGATCCCCTTGGGCAGCAGACCTGCAGAGCACTGGCCGCTGGCTTTTTTTTCTCCCAAAGGTTATCGGGTGAGAGCTAAACTGCAGGTAGTGCGTGCAGACCTGCAAAGGTACTTGTGTGTGCATAATGTGAAGGGTGCGTGCACTTCAGGAATGTCCTGTCCCAGTCCCCAGCAGCCACAACATGTGCCAGCAGAGCCCTGCAAGCCTGGGGAAATGCTGGGGCTGTGCCAGCTGCTTGTCCAAGTGGAGTGCGAGCAGTCACCCCATGGAGCCCCGCTGAGACACTGCTTCACGCTGCCCACAGCGACCTGACTGATTCCTGCATGGAAGGTTTGAACATTGCCAGGGCTGGCCACACTCTGTCCTTCTATGCAGCTCCAGGAGAACCTGCTCCTGCTTTGACAAAAGCATTTTAAATTTTTTTTTTTTTTTCTTGGTACGTGTTCAGATATTTACAATTTTCATGACAGAAGAATCTTGAACAAATCAGTCATTCAGAAGGGACGTTGAAAGCTCTTCAATGTTTTTTTTCTTTTTTTGTCTATAAACAGAGTTACATTTCAAAATGAGAAAGTATTTCTAGCAGAAAGGTGGAAAATAACAGGGTATTTTGACAACAAAGCCTTTTTCCTTTTGAAAACAAAACCTCTTTTGGAAATGCTTTCTGTTTTACTGAATTGGCATTTTGTGACCAAAAAAACCCCCCAACAATATAGGGAAGGGTGTTGAGAAATCCGTTAATTGCTCTACATGTTGCTCTTCCTTTGCCCCACAATGACCGAGATTAGGATCAAAAATCCTATGGTTTAATTAGAAAGTATCTTTCACTTCTTTGTTCCCATGTTACAGCAATATGTTTTGCATTTAAATCATTCTCTGTCTCAGGGTATGTACAATCAATCAAATGCCACTCTTGAGTACAGGTCCTACAAATACCCTATTGTACTGTAAATGCAAAACCTCTAGAAATCCCAGACAATACATAAGGTCTAAAATCATTAATAGCACAGCCAAGGCTGTCTGATTAATTTTTGTGTGGTGAGTGTATGAATTTCTTTCCAAGCTTCATCTCATCCATAATACTTTTTCTCATTCTAAATCTTGTATCTTCAGAACATCATCATTTAACAGGGAATCCTTGGGGTTTTTTGTGGGTTTGTTGTTGGTTTTTTTTTACAAAACATTGCTTTCAACTTGAGTGTACCTCACCAAGAAATGTGCAAAAGCATTCCTGTTTAATTCAGATGTGTAACTTGATGCTGTTCTTTGTTTTGTAGTAGGTGAAAATTGTTTATTAAACAAGTGTTGCAAAGCTAGATTTCAGTTTAATAGGTTCCTGACAAACTCTTTCTAAAAAATTAATATATTGCTTTGTAACAGAATATTGTGTGCCAGTGCTCTGACCAACGTGATTTTGCACATTTATCTTTGCACTCTTACCTACCAGGCACTGCTTTTGCTTCCTCCTAAGATTCACCATAAAATTATTCCTATGCTGACCACAGATCAGAAGGGATGTCAAAGGGTCATGTGCAAAACAGACTACTTCTCTTCTTGCCAACATGTGCCTTCTATAAGCAGGCATTTACCCACACTTAAAATGGTTTGTGGTTGAGTTTATCGGGTGTTCTTGCCCAAAGGCATTTTCAGATGACTGATCTGTGTTAAACTTTGGTGCCTCAGCTGTCTGACTGGATGCTGTGACATCCGCAGTCTCCCATGGAAGGGCAGAATCACAGTGCTTTGCTCGTGTTAATGACCCAGTTTCAGCCAGACAAAGGGAATCCATTTTTTTAGATTCCTGGCTGCCTTATCAATGCAATAATAAAGAAAATGTTAAGTTGGCTCCATATTTTTTTTTTCGACTTTAAAGTCACTTCCTCTTCTGAAAATGAAAGCTCTGTCTACTTAAAACTGTTCCTGCAGCTCCCCAGAGAGCCTGCATAGCTTGAATGAGTTTGTTGCTTAAAAGAGAGCATATGTAATGCTTTTGCAGGTGATAGCAAGGGAATGGAGGCCTTTCGTAGCCCTATGCTCCTTTATCACATGGAAGAGTAGGTGGTTACGCTGCCCTGTAACCTATTGAAATTCTAAGAACATTTGAAATACAAGTATATCTGATCTAGTCCATGCATTTTCTGGCAGCACCACATTAGCCTGTGTAAGACTTTCTTTCAGGGAAAGAAAAGCCTCTGTTTGAAATGATTTAGAAATGGAAAACTAAGGTTAAAATAATAGAATAAAACTTGTTCAGCAAGCTCCAGACAAGATGACAGGGTGAAGAATATGTAATGTTTTTACTGTTAAAAAAAAAAAAAAAAAAAGGCAATCATTCTGGGTACTGTAGTGTTTGTTGTATCACTTTCATTGCAAGCCAGGCTGGACAAGCCAAGAGTTTCCTGCAAAACAAAGCAAAACCTCTCTCTCAAGCTTCATTTACCCCATCCCTTTGGAGAGCTGCTTGAGTGCCCTCTGGCAAGACCACTCTTACACAGGTTTACTGCTCATTCCATAAAGGTAAGCTTGAAAGAATTTGAAATATGCCTTTAAAATCCAATCTCTGGGAGCTTTATCAGATGGCCCCTCCTCATCTGGTTAGTGGTGGGAAAAGCACACACTGGCTGGTGATGGAGATATTGCTGGAATAGCAGGTTCTGAGGTTGAACAAGAACAGATACCAGTGCACCTCTTGTGTGGTACTCACCATTTTACATTTTCCTTTCCTTTGCTTGTAGTGATGGGAGTAAAAACCTGCAGCTTATGCAGTGCTGTTCACATAGTGACTCCCCAAGGTAGTATCTTGGCTAATTGTGTATTTCAGAGGTCTATGACTCCACACTGCTGTTTGCTGTTTTACTGTTTTTGTGACAGCTATTGAGCAATGCTCTGCTGCTTGCACTGTGAGGCTTTTTTAGGCAAGTGAGGTGTAGCTCCCTAAAGAGCTGAAGAAACACTCTAAACCTTCCCTTTTGCAGAAATCTGAATGCTGGTGTCTCCAGCTACAAACAGGCTGGATTAGCTACCACAGGCTCTGATCTGGGCTAAGAGGCTGTCTCTCTTCTGGACTCATAATGACATACAAAGTCAGAAAAAATTGTTTTTGCTTGTACCTGGATGCAAGGAGCAGTGCTAAGTGTGGTGTGTCCATGCACACATCTCCTCCAAAGAAATCCTGCCCAGTCACACTTCAGAGCAAGCCTCTGCAGGCAGGAGCAGGGGAAATCTATGCCTGTGGTAAAGGCAGAAAATTGGAAAAGCACCCTGTGTTTGCTAGATTGCTTGGGTCTTTGGAAGGAGAAAAATGGTTTCTCCTTTGGTAGTCTCCTAGATTATTGTCTCTGAAAAATCAAACTATTTTCTTTTCCATTTATTCTTTTTGTGAGTTACCTCCTTCATTGCTACCATGAAAATCTTCATTTCATGTTGTCTGCCTGGCATCACTGATCCAAATTCTCTTTGTGAGAAGTTGGAAGAAAATAAACTAGACAAGATGGAAAGTGCTCATGTGAATGACTGTCTTGATCTTGGTTGTAAAGATGTTAAAATCTGAAATGCTCAATTCCTCTATCCGATTTCATGAATGTTGAATTACTCTGTCTGAATTCAAGTCTAGTTTTTAGTATTTGAATTAATTATAATGCCCAGAGGTAGCACTTTATTTTTCTTCTTTTTTTTTTTTTTTTAATTTTTCTTTAATGGATCTGTGAATGAGCTTTATTAGTTCTCCATTGAGAAGGTATAGAAAAGACAATAATACTGTGATGTTTTCTCATCTGGCCTTCCAGCACACCTCAGCTGAAGAGGAGTTATCATTAGGGAGTGGTCAGTCTGCCCAGATTGAGGAGTGGATCAGTTCACACCATATTTAATGGATCCTTTTTTCTGCAAATAAGTCATCTCTGAACTCAACAAAAGCCATTCTTTCAATTGTGGCCTTTTGGTGAGGCCACCTTGAATTACGTTTAGAATTATGATCTAGCAGAATATGAATCTGTGATCTATCTTCAATTCTCTGAGTCTCTTGTAAGCAGAACAACCTTGATGTCTGGGGCTAGATTATTCTCTGGTATAAATGGTTCAGGTCACTTGTGAAAAATATGTGGGCTAAGTCAATGGAGCTTTTACCATTTCTATACAAATATTTGTTACTTGTGTAAGCAACTCTTAGGTTTCATATAGTTTATCATTTAAAGCTACAGTTATTAGTCATATGTGTAAATCTAGTAATTCTGAATGCAAAATAACATTTTGAGAAAATAACTTATGAAGCATAATTTGATAGTGTTTTTCTTTTTTTATTTAAATACCTTCCACTTCACCTGAAGTTCACTGTTATAGTAACTATCAAGTAAAACAAAAAAAAAAAAAAAGGAAAAAATACTAGAATTTATTAGGTTCTAATAAACTCCTCTCAGTGCATATACATTTAGTATCTTTCATTAACATTAATGAGAATTATGCATGCATCCTGGAGAGAACAGGCCCTGTTGTTTTATTTCTTTTCCTTGTTTTCAGTATTAAATCTTGTCCTGCAGTCAGTTCTATAGGGCATACATGCATTCCTGAAAAAAATTTCTTCTACTTGATATATTCAGTTTGAGCACCTCCTTCTGCATAGTGAAGGTAGGAAGTTCGTAAATGACAAAAATCTAACAGAATTTGTGGACACACATAAAAACAAGGGATATGCAAATAAATGAATTAATAGATTGCTATTGATTACCAGTAAGGCCTAATTAAATAATAAATTTTCCCACACACAATTACTTGTTTCATGTTATTAAATGATCAAATCCATAACTAGTTTGGAAGCTCAGCCTCTTTGAATTAAATGAGGTGCTCAAGAGGGCAAACTTGTGTTTTGGAGTTACAGAGACAGAGGCAGGACCTAGTTACATGGATTTATGATTTAATTTTCTATGTAATCTAATTTAGTGTAACTATTGAGTTTCTAAAAAAAATAAACTTTGATTAGATTTTGATGACAAAAATAAATACAAAATATAGGATAGTCTATTCATTATCTGTAGCATATTGAGAGAAGTGACTCGTATTTCTGTACCTGAAGGGATGTTTTTTCCCCATTTCCTGTGCTTTCAGCTATATTCCACAGCAGTCAGTCATCCTCCAGGCCCCATCCAGGTTTAGTATATTACAAAGATCCAAAATCCGAAGGATACAAAACTCATTTCTGTGGGAAATTTAATTCATTTTGTATAAATAATAGCTCCATCATTCCTCATTTCTGAGCTAGACATCAATATTTCATAGAGAGCATTAAGTATGTGAAGGTCCTGGGAAAAAGGTGTGTTAGAGAAGGAAAGTAAGCAAATAAAGCTCTTCAGTTTGACATACCTTCACTTAATTGGGAGTTTTAAGAGCAGATTGTGGGAGCAGGAAATGAGTCTTTCAGGTAATTCCCTTCTGCATGAAAAATGCTGCATGCCAAAATGCTGCAGTCCCAGGTGAGAAAACTCCTTGGGTGTAATTCCTCAGCACAGAGCTGTGCCACAGCAAGGCCATGATGGCATCTGTGGCTCAGGTGTTGCCTACCTGGTTGGCTCTATAATTAACAGCAGATTGCAGGACGCGCAATGGCATCTCGTTCATTAGCAGTGAGGACTGTGTTTTGCTTGCATTTGCTGGACTTGCCTGGCAGGAGATTGAAGCAGGGAGATAGATTGCTTGTTCTGTTGGAGAAAGCACTGAATCTTCCTGCGCAGGAGTCTGCACAACTGTGTGGACCTGGGCATGTGTTCAGTTGCCATTGTGCTGGGAACACGCTATCGCTGAGCTAGCTCGCTGCAGCTAGGCTAGTGGTGGGATTTAATAGAACATGCTGCCTTGGGCAGAGCACTGTTCTAAGTTGGCTTTGTTTGATGGACCATCTTTGTGTGATGCTCTGAAGACTTGTGCTTGTGGTTACAAGTGCTGGCCTTCACTTGCCTGAAGCTGAGCTGCTGCTTTTGTGGTGCAGAGCCAGCCAAGCGCTTGCTCGGTCCCCTGATGTGATGACTACATGCCGGTGGGTGCTGCTCACTGGCAGCATGTGCAGTAACAGCCACAGCAGAGAGGAGTGACTGTTTAGGGATACACGGCTTCACTCAGAACTCTGTGAGCTCAGTGCAGGGATTCAGTGCTCTGGGGACTTTGAAGCAGTCGTACATTAGAAGAACCAAGGTTGTCCTTTCTTGAGAACTGGAAGGGTTTCCTTTGCCTGTTCATTACATAAAATGCATGGACCTCTTTTTTTTTTTTTTTTTAAGCCTCTCTTCCCATTCTTTCAATTTTCTTGTAATTAACATATTGAATTTCCATATGAATCTTTCTAAGTGTTTGTTGAACACCTGGATGTGTAAGCAAAAAAGTTGTTCTGTATTTGCCTGCCTGGTTGACTCTAAAATTAGCAGCAGATTGCAGTGGATTACATCCTGTTCCTTAATGGTTAGGGCTGTTTTGCTTATGTCGGGTTGACTTGACCTCAGCAGGTCTGGGCTGCCAAACAGACATCAGCTCTGTTCAGCAGAATATCTTCTGTTCACTTCAGTAAAACAGGATGTATGTGTATAGAAGTGAAAACCAGAATATTTGCAATAACTGTTGAGTGGAACATGCAAACAAATGTCAATAGGCAAGCAAAGACAGGTTGCAAACCCTCTTGAGAAATGATAAATTGCTGTTAAGTATTATAATTATCCCATGACATTCAGGACTGAAACTTAACTAAATTTTGTTGAAAACTTAAAAAAAAAAATGGAGAGAGGCAATACGATTTAATAAATTTGCAACAGAGTAAGTGAAAAAATGAGAACACAACAGAAAATTAATATTTATCTTTTACCAGTATGTAACAGGCTTTGTTAAAAAATGTCTGAAAGCAAAGAAGAGTTTGTTAGACAAATTATAATTTTAATTGCAGACGTAATTGATTATACTCAGCATGCTCATTAGGTTAAGGGAGAATATGAGTCCACTCTCAAGGTCATTACAGTAATAGATATCGTAGGCATGTAATTTGTGATAAGCTGGTTCATGAACATTTAATTGCTTATTCATGGCAGTATGTCTGGCACTTTTACTCCCCAAACACCTCTTTGTCCAATTTATTTAACACCCCTTAATATTCCAGGGTCAAATTTACTACAGGAGGCATCAAGCAGTGAATTTTTAACCTCCAAATTATTACACCACTTCACCATTTTTGTGCCTCAAAGACAGAGCCTGCATTACTAAAAATTAGTGGTCTGGCACTAAGCAGGATACATCACAAATAGAAATGCCCACAGAAACAAGCTAGAATTTCTCATGCAAAACAGCTGTTCCCTGCCCTCCCCAGTGGCACTCCTGCATTGCAGTCGGATGCCAAAAGGGATGTTCTCTTTAAAAAAATGCACTAATTAATCAGAACTTTGTCTTCATATTGTTCCTTGGAAGAACGTACAATAACAGTGTTTTGTTAACTCTTTCAATATTATTTCATTTGAAGACTTTGACAGAAAGTCATTAATATTAGCTGTCTCTGGCAGAAAATCAATTGGAATGTCACTTATCAGTTCTTACAACCAGACAAAATAGAAAGAACCACTTAGAATGTATATCAACCCTAAGTAACAACTGTACCTCACTTTGATATAGTGCTTTATATTCTCAGGTCTCAGAGAGTGAATCACTGTCCTCATTACTGAAATGCAAATAGTTGAAATCACTTGTCTAGGGCCAGGCAACAACACAAGGGTGGCAGTGGGAATTGCAACCAGGTATCCTGAGCTGCAGGTCAACTCATTTTCTACCTCTTCTCTACAGTCATTCCTTCCTAACACAGGATCAGACTGTTCTGATTTATTAACCAGCACCATCACATTATGTAGCATTGCAGAGTGGTGCTGAGGTAAGACAACCAAATTCATTCCCATTAGATTGAGAAGTTTGATTCAGCCTGCAGTATAAGGGGAAATATAACTTTTCACTCAAATATCTTTGGATTCATTCCAGGAATCAAGGGTTTTGGGTTTTGTTTTTTATTTGCTTTTTTGTTTGTTTTTTTTTAATAAATAAATAACATGAGTCATAAATAACATATAAATGTATATGTGTATATATATACATATGTGTATATATATGTGTGTGTATATATGTATATATATGTATACGTATAACATATATATATATAACATATAAATAACAGTATAGCTTTCCTTTATAATAATTTAATTATTTGCAAGATATTTTTTTCACTTGAAATTACATAATCCATAATTATTTATCGCTTATTGCTGAAGAATGCAATAGATATAGCTAGACATATTTAATTATATCCCAAATGAATTCCAGTATATTTTCATAGACATCCTTTGTTAATATTTTTGGAAGATTCAAAGGTTTGAAGTCCCTTTTTGAAAAAAAAATCTATTTAGAAATGTTGTTTTCTGTATACTGGCTCTTCTCTAATTTTAATCCTTCGTACTACAGTATATCTCTTTAAGAATTATCTATAATGATATATGTTCACTAAACCTCTCCTTTGCAATATAGAAATTACTATGTTGACTGACTGTCTGATTGATATTGCCAAAAAGTCCCCATGCTTACCAATATATATCAATCCCTGTGACCACCTTGTAGATTGACCTGCCGGAAAAAATTGTTATGCAAACACACTGCCATCTGTTGTGTAGTTATTCTTCAGTAATAGAACATAAACTGGAGATATGTCAAAGTAATTTAGTAAGTTGACAAATGTAAAATGAGACTTGGTAAATATAGTGTGTTACACTGAGTTTTATTAATCATTGTCATCTGCAAGAATACAACAAGTATACCAGTCTTTTCAAAGTCCAGCTTGTTTCATTTCATCCATCGAATGCTGATGTCAGAGCTAGTTATGAGAAGCGTGATGTGAATTATAATAATTAATTAATTTTAAAATAAGGATTTAGATAATTTTGTGGTTGATACAAAACTCACTAAAATTTCTGGGAAGATCTGAGCAATTTATAAGAGTGTCAGTAAGACCTAAACACCTTAATTTAATGAATTCAAGATTGCACATTCACATTTATACTAGTGGTTGTTCTACCTGTTCAAGAAAGTATATGTGGAGTTATCACTCCCTTCAGAAGTAGAGCTAATGGTACCCAAATAAAACAGATACATCCTAGAAGTAGATGCTGTTTTTCGAGTGTTGTAGTAAACTCTACAGAAAAATGATAAAACTTATTAATTGGATTCTTATTCTATAAGTGCAATTCTCAAAGTAGTGTTTAGACATTCTGACAATTAATGAAGAGGTTTTAAATGAAGCATTTTCCAGTATCTTATCTCTTTGCTAATTTCCATTTTTTTCATTAAGAAAAGATAAATTGTATCCAATTATTGAAAATTATGTAGGTCATTACCATGAATGAAACTGCAATTAAACTCAGTTTTCACGAGGAAAGAAGAGGTTATCTTGTCATAGCCTAGGTGTTAGTGTGCCTTGCTTGGCTGGTACTCCTGCCTTCAGGCCAAGATCGTATTAGGGTCAAATCCTACATCAGACTGAAGAGCTGAATTTGACTAGGACTCTGCTAAGAAACTTTTAAGTGCCCTTAAGAACTGGAGTCCGGATCAATGGTGGCAGTCCAAATTTATGTTTGTTGTCTCATAGCAGTTTTTATTTAAACAAGCAGCAGGAGATAACCTGTTTATCTTAAGCAAAGATTATCCTTTCCCATGGAGAACAAACAGGGCATCTTTCCCTCCTTGTACTAGCAGCCTACCAGGACAGTGGGCAGCAGTGTGGGATGCTGCTGGGCATGAAGGAGAAGAAGGGAACCCTGCAGTTATCTGTGAGAGCAGATCCCTGAGGAGCAAAATTGAGAGAAAAGGACAGGGATGGTCAATGACCCCAAAGGATAAGCTGGAAAAGATTCTCCTGTACTTGGTAGGTCTTTAATTTGATCCCAGATAATCATGTTTCTTTTAAAACAAACAAATAAAACCAAAACAATAAACAAACCCCAAAACTCCCAAACAGGCCAAACCCTCAGTGTCACCACAATGATACTGGCATAAAAACAGTTGTGGGAAAACAGGTCTGAGACACCAAAAAGTTGAGGAACCGAAGTGTAATCAGTGGCACCCAGCTTGTGTGGTCACACGTTGTGCTTACTGGCACAGGTTTCAGGTCATTTGGAGCCTTGTTCATCCCCTGGCTCTCCAGCTCCAGGGGTGTTGGTGTTTCTGTGAGCTTTGCAGCAGAGGTGAATTTTATTGAGAGAATTAGGGAGGACCATGGGGACAGTATTATTTAACTGCTTACATTACTCAAAATGCTCTACCTGAGGAAATGTAAATAAACTAAATTTATTCTATTTTCTAGACAAATTTAATAAACTAATCTAACCCTCTAACTTATGTTAAACTACATTACAGTTTTCATATTAGTTTCACCTTAGATTTCACTCTGATTATTACAGGCTTGGATGCAATCACTGGTAATTACAGCTTCCTATCCTTTCCCAGCAATATATTATGTGAAGTGTTTTGCACTTTACACTTCTTTTCTATTTATTGTTCACATCGAGTTGGATGTACTAATAAGCATTAACATGCAAATAATTATCATCAAGATTTGATATCCGTAGAGAACAAATGCTAATACAGTTAATACATCAAATATGAAAGAGGCTTTTAATTCAGAAAAGAAAAAAAGATTTAAAACATTAGCTTTTTATATAAAAAGAATTTGCAATGATTATAAATTCTATTGAGCTTGCAGAAATCTTGAGCTTTGAGTTTGCAATATCTCTCATTAATGTTTAGCCTCAAGAAAGAGTTTATAATAAAGGGACTTATGCAGACAACAGATAAATAGAAATGATACAGCCAAGAGGGTTGAAGAGCCCTGGGTACGTTTGTTGTCATTCTACCATGCTGATTTCCATCAGAGGTGCTGAATATGCTAAGAGTTGTATAGAAGATGAAGTGAAATGCAATATGCAATGATAACAGTGAAGGCTAGGATGCCAGGAAATTATTTTCTTTTGATTTTCCTCTAAGTTTCTTTTTCTTGCTATTACTTCCTGTGGGAGGGAAGAGGTTAGCCCTGATCCTGCAAAGTCAGCTGGTTGGCCTAAACCTGCAGATCTCAGTGGAATGGTAATTGAGAAAAATCTAATATGCCATAAACCAGAGGTCACTGTGGGTGATCTAGTGTTCCCTGCTGGTTTTAAAAACTGTGAGTATCTCCTGCAGACTGGAAGGAAGTTTTGTCTGTGTAGGCACTGTTTGCCTCATGGCTTCACTGCTTCCTTGCACTGCTGTCCAGTTCGCTTTGTATGTGACTGGGACTTTAATGCTTTAATGTAGAAGAAGGATAAAAGCAAATCATCATTGTTTCTAGTGGGCAGGCTGAACTGAGTGGTTTGCTCTAAGGTTTAGGTAAACTCAAAAGAAAACAAACCAAAAAGAGGACTCCCCCAGTTGCTGCAAGCCGAAGAGTAATCTATAGTGGGTGGCAGACGCTACATGAAGTATGAGGCTGGGAAGGGAGGAGGCTCAGGACACAATGAAGAGGGGCACAGGCTTGCAGTTAGGTGGGAAAGGCTGGCATATGCTTCTTTACAAATTGGGTTAGATGTGGCACAAGCTCAGCAGGGAACAGAGGAGGTGGAGCTGTGACATTTGGACAAGGTGCACCACCATTTTAAGCCAAATCCTTAAGTAGGAAGTCCTAGGATGACAGGATTTGGAAATGCTGTGGGCATCTAAGTTGAGTTGAATATTTGTCCCTACATAAAATCTGCTAAAAGCAGTCCTCAAATGAAAAATGAAAATGCACCAAAAGTAAGAGCAATATCAGCACTTTGTTTTCACAGTGTTTGCATTAAATGCTTTCAGTGTTCTGAGGCTGAACTAGGAGAGGGGTTTTTTTCTAAATAGATTTTTTTTTGTATAGCCCAGTCAATAAATGCTAGTAACCTTAATTTTTTTCCCTAAGCGCCATTATATTTTATGAATTTTTCATAGAAATTAATCACTGAAATATTTAAGTATTAATTAATTAATTACACCAGAAATTTACAGCCAATGCAGTGTGATGTCTGTTAGAAAAATGACTTAATAGGCTTTCAGTCCTGATGTTGTTCTGGCTTGTCAATGAATTACTTAAATGTCATTTGTTAAACCAGTTAGGTCAATAAAGTCCTTTAGTTGTTTTCCAGAGAGTGAGCATTATTTCCAGATAATGTATATCTAATTCTCTTTTCACTTTAGTCTATCTGCATTGGCTAGTGTGGGTTATTATTAATTAGCCCTTCATAGCAGATTAGGCAGGAAAGATCATGACGCAGTAATAAGTAAAGGTTCACAGAGATAAAATTCTCTAATTAGGAAGTATGGCTTAGTGGTGAGCAGTGTCTTCAAATGGATTGCCATCTGTTAAATTAAAGCTGATTTCCTTCATTTGCTTATATAATGTTTCTAAAGAAAGTGACTCTTTTTATTTATGGAAATTATATATTCCCTTTCATTATTTTCTCTTAATTGATTCTGCATTCCCATAATTAGTAAGCAATGAAAACATACAGTGCAGGAGAAGAGCGACTGTAATGGACAACATGACCCCGTAGTAATTGCCATATGATCTGTGGAACATCATTCTGCTTTAAGATGTTCCTTTTGATGTGTTTAGATTAAACGAATGTAAAATCAAATTCCTGTTTCCAGGGGAATAAGCTGCATCAGTTTGTGTCCTTTTTTCATACTGGTTACAGCAAACTCTGGAGTAGGCCTAGATGCTTTTTGCCTTTTAGCCTTTTATGCTAAAAGACAAAGATTCTTGCTTTCACATCCTTTCAAAACTTACTGATTTGGTTTGTAAATAAATTAAAGAATTAATACTGGGTTATATAAATAAGCAGAGTGTGTTGGGGGCCAACATAGGAAAGAAAATTCTCATTAGAGAAATTGATCTTTGTGAAAATTTCCCTTATACTCAAGGACATCCTAGAAATCTTTGAGTTTTCTTGACACCTTTGGAGTCCATAGCTTTGCAGGTTTCCTTCTTTGCACAGGAATTTTAATGAAAGAAGACACGTCTAGAAAAAAAGTCTTCTTGAGCTGAAACTCTGTTTTCAGTATTTCTCTGATTTCTCTTGCAGAAGGAGCTATTTGGTCCTACAGTAAATGGCTGTGGAGGGAAGGCAATTAACTCTCAGCATCTGATAGAGAGCAATAATGGCTGTATAGGCACACCCTTTGTTCCCAGGGAAGGAAAACACTGAAGCTATTGTCAGTGTCTGCAGTAATGCACTCAGAAGTTTGTATCTAGTGTTTGGTAGCTCCTGTTGGAAGAACAACAGCTGTGGTGCCACTAGGCAAGTTTGAGTTATAGTCAAGTCAAAGATTATATCTCCAAGTTCTGCACCTATCCATTGCCACATGGAGATATAAAGAAATCTCTTTTCCTCCCCTGGATAGTATCAATAATTAGATGTATTATTAAGAGATATGCAGCTTCTGCTGCGGCATCTGGCGGTTGCCAGTAAATTATTGATATTAAGAGATATGCAGCTTCTGCTGCGGCATCTGGTGGTTGCCAGTCCCATGGCAAGAGATTGGCCCTGATGGATTGCTTGGCTGGCTTGGGTGGGTGGTGGTACTGCTGGTATGGAGGGTGTCACAGGGTGGTGCCTTTCAGGGAGCTGTTGTTAAGATGGGGTGTGCTGGATGCCTTTTAGAAAGCAGGGGGAAATGAACTCAGTTAAAGCTTAACTTGTGCTAAAAATTCCCCAAAGCCTCTTCCACTGCATATTCTAAGGTTTCATGTGGGCTTTCCAGTGCAACCTAGATATGGTAATTTGTGCATTATGTATTGAGAAATGGATCAATTAAAAGCATAGAAACAGAATTAATCAGATGTTCACTTTATTTATGAACATATGTTCTGTGTTATATTTCCACTGGGATACCTAATGAAACAAAGTCAGAAAAAGAGCAGTTCCTAACATACTCCTTACATGTTCTTCCCTCTGGTTTTCAGTTAGAAACAAAGTTGTTTCTAGTTTCTTTGAATTTTCTTTATAATATAGCACTTGGTAAAGTTGTAACAGCCAAGGTGCAATATGGGTAGAGGAGTACTACAGAAGACTGCAGAGCTCACAGATATTTCCTTCAGTGAAAAGTTTGAAAGTATCAGAAGGAAAAGACTCAGAGAGTTTCATTTAAAAACTCCCAAGTCCCTAAAAACACCCCAAGAGGATAAAAGAATCACTGAGGTGAACAAGTGCTAGATTGCAATATAAAAATATTCCACTTTTAAGTCATCTCACCACAACAGGGTCTTTAAATTGGAACAGTGAAGTTGGGCCTTTTTTAAACTATGGGTAATGCATTAATTGCAGCTTGCTTATTAAAAAAAAAAAAAACAACGACCAAACACAAAAACCAAAACAAACAAACAAAATACCCCAAACTTTGTGTATTAAGATTTTGTGGGGAAAAAATGCAGAAACCTGAGGTGGAAGAGTGGAAACATATGAAAAGTCAAATAAAGAACCTTTTTACTGTTATTAGAAATAATGCATAAAAATATGAGTATAGTTAATATCTTCTCTAACACTTTTTTTCTCCATTCCAAGCACCCTTTGCCTTTGAAATAGGCAAGTGGACCATAGAGAGAGAAATACTATGATTTTCTTCTAACAGCCCCAAACTCTTCTTGACAATGCAACAGAAGCAACTCAGCAATTTTAGTGCCAGATGGATGAAAAAAAAATGCTTATTAAGGTATCTTTGTTAATTAAAAACTAAATAAACAGGCTTAGGTTTACAAATGTCTCCAAAAAGGTTTGTGTCTTGGGACAGGGTGCTGTTAATGCACTAGATATTGGCCTTGGATATTGTTTTGTTTGAATGTTAACAAGGTGGTAATCACTGATGTTATACAAGAGAGAAAACAGATACAACAGGAGTAAGTAAAACAGCATTTCAGCATGTATCACAGGGAACAGTCCTGGAGGATAAGGGGTCCAGACAAGGCAGTTCAAGAATTTTATTCTAAGTCTAATGCTTGAGCTCGCTATTTGAAGTCTATTGCATTTATGTCAATTTAATTTAAGCTTAGCACCCAAGCAAGAGCTACGCTGAAAGTGCTTGCACAAACTCACAGCAAAATTCAATTAGTCTACTGTCTACACTCCACAGCCCAACACGTGCTGCAAGGAAGAATCTCGGTTGGATTTGCATGCACTCATTTATGTAAAAATGATTTAGGTGACACATGGCATGGACTGCAATGCTTATCTGGTGCTCCTCATTTTTCTCCTGTAGACCCAAAAGTGTTCAAGGTGATAGAAGTCAGAGCTGCCTGTTTGCTATATCTCAGATACAAAGAGGAAGCTATTCAATCAAAAGGAGAATTCTTATCACAACACATCAGTTATTCTGGTTTGTCTTATGTCTCTTGAAAATCACTTAATGGCGTTTCATTTAAGGAATTCTGTTTTTTTCTGTGCAACTACATACGGTTTCCTCTGCTCTGATTTGGCTGCTGTGCAGTCTCCTGCACAATGTAGTAGCGAGAGAGTTTGGTTGACAGGAGAGTATCAGGCTTTATGCCACCAAATTTAATGATAAATATTAAAGTGATATCTGATGAGTATGACATCAGGTGGTACCAGTTCAGTGCCACCTTCCTCCCCCTCTGCCTTCCCTCAACACAACAGCTGAGTGGAAAGAGATGAGTGTTTTTACTTTATGTTGGGGCTGCTCCCAGGTGATGGCTGTGTTACTACCCAGCAAGTGTAACAGAGAACTGGCTGCAACAGATGGCTTGTTACCACACTCCTCAACTGGTAGAGAGCAGTGGATTACTGTATTTTTAGAATAAATGAGGATAAAAGCCACACTGTAGTTTTAGAGGGCAAAATCTGGGGTTAAATTCTGCTGTTAAAGGAAATGTGTGGTATTTCCCACAAGGTTATACTGTATAACAAGAATGTGGAATGAAAACCTGTCGTATGTAAAAAGAAGTAAAGCAAAGTTATCCTCTATGCACAGAGTAAACATATTCCATAATACAAATTTAGTGGATAAAGATTGGTAAGATTTCATCTCATGCCTATCAGAGATTTCTACATGCCTAGCTCATGTAATTTGAAAATGTTGGCAGAAATTAATTTTTTACTAAAAAATGTAAGTACATCCATTTGCTTTACTTCAAAAACAAAACACAATTATTACCAGGCGTTGCCTCTGTTGTAGCAGGAGTCTTATAATCATGATTGCAATTGAACAAATGTTGTCATATCTTAAAATAAAGTATTTGACAGCAGAAGAGAATGCAGTAGGGAGGTGCAGTTAGTGGTGGAGGTAAATCTGAGTTGAAAGAAAAAACTTTCAAGTTTGGTGAAATCAAGATGTGACAGTGAGACAATGCAGGGATGCAAAGAGAGAGGTAGGGTGGGCAAAATAACAAACTAAGGGAAGATCTTGACAGAGCTTTGGAGATAGGTGTAAGTGGAGATTAAATTTGCCATGGTCTCAGACAATGCCCCAACCCAACAAGACAGGCAGCAGTCATGGTCTGGTACAGAACTGTATATACTTGTGTGTCCTCTGGGAGAGCAGGTAACAGCTGGTGTGCATGGGTAGGAGTACCAGGGAAAGGGAAGGAACCACGGTTCTGACAGAGCCTTGAAGAAGAAATGACAGGGAAAATGAAAGTTTTTCTGAAGATGTACCAAGAGAAAAATCAAAAAGTAGAAAGTGACCCAAAAGAAGGCTGATTTATACTAACAAAAGAAGGGCAAGATTTCAAGGAGAACCACATAGACTAGGAAGGAGATTTTATAGGGAAAAGATATCTAGAAATACAAGGGTCATGCTTCCTCATCCAAGAACTCTTCACATTATCATATTTATGTAACAATAAACTGTGTTTATGGCCAGGAGGGCTTGTTAGATATCCTGTAGCTCTGTAGGTTTGCTGAGATCTGATTTTTGCAGATAGCTAAACAGGAATGTGTCCCTGAATGATGCATTTCTGCCATAGTGTCTTAAAGGCTTTTTGTAGAGAAACTGTCATGATGCGTGTCAGAAAACCAACCACACCAGATTGTTTTTAGCTTTACATAAGAAAATATGCTTTTTGGTTTTGCTAAACATAAAAACAGGAAACATAAGCCTGTTAGTAAAAGAAGGAGCAAAAAAGAGTATGAATTATTCAAAAATAAAATCATAGCAAAAAACTTATTTGACAACAGAGCTAACTTAATTTGCTGTCATAGAGAAATATCCCAGTCTTTCACTCTGCTTCCCTTGGATATTGCGTTGCAATGAGGTTTTTTATATCTTGGGTTTTTTGGGTTTGGTTTGTTTTTTCGGTTTGTTTGGTTTTTGTTGCCTTTTTTGCTGTTTTGGTTTGGTTTGGTTTGTTTTTTTTTACCATTATCCCTTTGTTATCATAAAATGTCAGGTACTTTTATTTCCAGATTACTAATACTGAACTCTAAAATTCTAGTAAAATTAATGATATACTGTACGTTGTCTAACAAAGGCTATTCCTTGATATTTTTTCCAGAACACTGATATTTCTAAGGCAAATGTGAGAAGGAAAGTTTAGAAGAAGAAGAATAGTCAATTTATTGTTTCATCTTGTCACTAAAAAGATCAGCAATGAGTATATCTCTGGTCCTAAGTGCTGCTATTCATAGAGGACTTCATGTCAACTGATTTTTAATGATAGAGTAATCAATAACTTTTTCTGGTTTTGCTGATCTTGCAGATAGTTCACACTATTGAACAGATACCTACAGCCCCTATGGGTTAGTAATGCATGCCAAGATAAAGTGTTTTTTGACCTCAGCAACAACATCTGTCTTCAATGCCTTCGTGGTTCATCTCTGTTCTACTGCTTTTTTATTTTATGGATTTTTAGGTTAATGTCATCTACTTGTTTCTGTTTGAACAACACATTTCAGATGTACTTTATCCAAGTATCTGATTTCTGGTAATTTGCTAATTTCATGGAAATCTTTATACTTAATTTCAATTCTAAGGTAGTTTAAAAAAATTAAAACGCTAAAAATTTTCTATTGTTTCCTTTGTTCTGCCAAAAAATGCCAGGCTATGTCTCTTTCCTGTTTTGTGAAGCTGTTTTGTCAGTGCTGTGGGAGTGAGGTGAAATCTTCACTCCAAAATTCCCTAGACATTTGCCTATAGATTCATATATCAGTTTAATATTGTATGTGTTTTATGTTATCTTTCTGTAAAACTAAAGAAAATTAAATAGCATCAGAAAACTGAAGCCTACATGAAAATATTGGGCTTTATTCTGTACGTATAAAGACTATCAGAGATGGTAGTTTTGTCATGTTTATGAATTGTACCGTGAGATCCTGGGGTAGAGTCTTCTTTCTCTGCTGTTTACAGCCAGTGGTACCCTGGGGAACTTACATTACTAGCAGCAGCAAGGCTGAATTTATCATGGTAGCTTCAGAAGGTCACTCGTAATCCAGAAACTTGCTGGCATTTCTTGCTGCTTCTTCATCCCATGCACAGCATGCCCAATGAGTGACAAAATACAGAAACTGGGAAAAGATGACTAAGAAATAACATAGGAGCAGTGTGGTAATATATACAGCCAGGTTGGCTCACACCAGTTTTTTTCTTTAGTGTAGCAATTTCTCACCAATAATGGCTAATCTCATGTCTGTCAGGTTGAAGCCCTATTGTAGGTAATAATACAATAACCAGCCCTCTGGACACATTCCTTACTGCTCTTTGATGTTGGTTTAATCTCTAGAGGGTAAGAAAGTTATCCTGTAGCTCTTTCCAAACAGTTTTTGGTTTGGGTTTGTGGTGTTTGGGTTTTTTGTTTGTTTGGGTTTTGGTTTATTTTTAAATATTTATTGTAACAGTTCTTAATACTAAGGTTATGGACAACCTTCAGGTTGTGATTTTAAAGAGGATTGAGAGATTTAGATGCACAAATCTCATTGAGAGGTATCATTTAAAATCCCAGCATTAATAAATAAGCAATAGTAGGGTCAGAGTTGCACCAGGACAACCAAACAGCTCTGTATGGGCTGTTTTATTTATTTGTAGGGCTTTGGATTTTTGGTTTGGTTTGGGTTTTTTTTTCTGTTTAACTTCTGAATTTTTCCCCCTCACTAGTGCTGCGGACAAGGTGTGATCAGCTAGCGTAGCAGATGTTAATACACTGCTAGCGGCATCTCTGAATTTGTTTCTTCTCCATCCCATGCCTAACATTGTGAGATCCTATTACCTGATTCATCTGCCATTTCATAGAACAGATTTTTCTGATATAGGTAGTGTTTTAGGCTACGAATGGCCATCAGAGGAGTTTTACATCATTCATCTATTAGATGCTACTGTGCATATAAATCTCTAGGTGGAGAACTGGGTAATAAATGAATCTTTCTGGTTCTGTTGAAAGCTCAATGTAACAGGTTTTTCACCTCCAGCCACATGGTGATCCAAGGGCCTCTGCCACTCATTTCCCGGGGTTTTTTAATCTCTTGTAGTTTATCAGTGCCGTATGTAAGCTCTAGGGACATGTAACAACCTTTCACCTCTCCTGCCATCCTTTTTAGGGTGAATTAACATTGTTCTGCATGAACAGATGAGCCTAATGAGCCTGAGTCTTTCAGGAGTGGTGAAGGTGATCGAGCTGTTCTTCATGCTATGTTCTTTAATCACTGCAGACTTCCACATTCAATCCCCATAAGCAGTAATTGCTCCTTTTGCCACTGAGACAGGCATGAATAAATAAACGTGGTTTTGGCCTTGCCCAGGGAAACTTGCAGTGTAGTAACTCTGTGAGGGATCCCAAGACATTTGATGTGCATCATGTGACATATATGAAAGCTGGAGGAACTTGGCATCTCACAGGGTGAACCTGTGCTGCTGATCCTCAACTTTGGCAGCATATACTCCATGCAACCCCTAAAACCTAGTAGCTTCTCCTCAAGGTTTCAGTGCAAAAGCATTTGAGATGTGATGGATTGTACAACAGCCATATAAAACCATTCAGAGCAGTGTCTATGAAAGGGTGACTGTAGTAAAGCCCTCTGTACTCCAAGGGCCAGACTGGGGAGTTTGGCTCTTTGCAGCAATCCCAGACCAGGTTTCTATTCTTGGACTTGACAGTGGCTTGCTACTTGTCCTCAATAAGTCAGTGGTTAGCAGCATGACTGTGGGCAAGCCATTTCACCTTGTTATTTCCTCTCCCACCCTTTGTCTGTCTTGTCTGTTTAGGCTGTAAATAAAATGTTTCTCCAGGACAGCAACTTGTCTCTTAGGATATATTTGTTCAGCAAGTACAACTAAGATCAAGGCCCCATGGCTGGGGTTTCTACATCCTCCCACAACATGAATAACAAGTAATAGCAGAGGTAAACTGATTGTGTTAGTACCATTTATGTGCGGAGGTATTATTGAATGACACAACAAAGGAATACAATGGGAATGTTCCTGAGCACTGCAGTAGAAAATAACTTTTTTTTTTATTTATGGAGCAGATGTCTGTATGCAATTGATGCAAAGATTGCTCTTCACTCTGCGTTTGTGTGGTAACTGCAGTGCCCTTAATCTCGTACACAGAAATTCCGTTTGTACTATTTTAGTAAGTAAAAATAAAATAAAAAATGCTGCACACAAAAGGACTCCTCACCATCCGTGAAGGTTTGACAGTAGTTGAGATTTAAACCTTTGAGTATTATGAGTGCTATCTGCTTCCACAGAAAGACTGCCTTGTTCCCCCCTGGGACTTCTGATCCCAGCCACACACTCTTTAAAACTATGCATGGCTGGATGTTAATGTTGCTGTGTATAGGCTTTGAAGTGATTGAACTCCCACCAGAACTTAGATTTTAATCATCGCTTTGATCGTGGCTGTGCTACAGAATCAGTTACAAATGTGTCTCGAATCTGTAAACCTAAAATTGTGCAGGACTTCTACATGTCACCTATTTCAGAAACTGTGCAAATGATGGTGTTAGTGAATCAAAGTCAAATCCGAGGGGAAACGTATGGAAAGTTACTAGAGACTCTTAAATCATCTCCAATCTATTTGTTCTGTACTGTTTCTTAACCTAGAAATAAGGAAGGTCTAAAGACATTGTCAACTTCATGTTTACTTCCAAATTAAGAGAGAAAAATTTAGTTCCTCATAGACAGCTGTCAAAGCATTGAAATTGTCACGTAGATTTATTTTTTACAAAATAAGGACTTTTTTTTTTTTTTTTTTTCAAGTGTTTATCATCAGCCTGTGTCCACTTGGCTGACTTCTGCAATCAGACTTCCAGCAGTAACTGCACACACTAAATTAGTTCAGTACTGATTATTTCCTTAAAAGCTGCCATGGAGTTCATTCTTGCCACCACAGAAATAACTGCTAAAGACTCATTTTATGACTTCAAGGAAGTCAGTATTTTACTGTTTTCCTCCTCCACTAAGGCTGATAGGCCAAGTGAAAACTTTGTCTGATCAACCACAGAAGTAAAGAGTGAAGGATTGATTATGTGCTCAAGGTATTGCTATCTACACTAATAAAGCCAGGACAAAGACATATTTTCACAAACTTTTCTTAGTTATAGTAATTAGGGGGATTACTTAGCACTACAGCAGGAAGAAATTTTTGAAACAGACTTCTCAAATTAATTATTTCCTTGGAAAATTCAATTATTTGTTGTTACTGAGCATATTTGTAATGTAAACAAAAAGATTGTTATTGCGTGAAGGAACTTTAATGTCTTGTCATTGAAACAAGGTGGAAAGACATGAAGGACATGCTCAGCAATGCAGTAATGTTATTTGTGTTTTGGAGGTTCCTTGAGGCATAGACCAGAAACCATTCTGGATGGTAGACGAGCATGCAGTTTACCATTTCAAAAAGGTTTATTTCTTCCTTACAAAGTTTGTAATCAAAAGCCATCAAATGGATAGAGATGTTAAATGTTAACTGTTCTGTAAACATTTTGACGCATCAGTTGGGTGAAACAAAGAAACGAGAGAGAAGAACAGAAATAGGAGACCCAAAACACTTGTGTCTGCCTAACACACCTCACTCACTTTAGACAAGCTGACTGCTGTGTGAAATCAATAGCAGAGTCCCAAATGGCTGTAAATGAGACACTGATTCACCACATCTTTTCAAGATAGGAACGCTGATGTGGTATCTGCATTTTCTTGTGCCAATTTATCTGAATCAAGTTGTTTTTTGAGGGAGAGAAATTATGAATCTGATGGATTGTCAGACCATCCATGGTGTGAGCATAGACTTCTACTGTGAGAAGTCATCCTTCCTGTCTTGTTTAAAACTGAATCCTGAAGTCAAAAGAGAAAGGAACTACTGGCCTTAGTGTACTCTGAAGAGCACCAGAGTAAATCCTGACTAATTCTCTTGCTTTAGTGGATTTATTTTGGATTTTCACTGCTGTACCCAAGAGGCAAAACTAAATTTTGGGCCAATCACTTAGGACTTCACTTGAAATACCGGCCACAGCAAAGATAGAATGAATATTCCAGCTGATAACAAATAAGCCTCTCTATTTTATCATACATATTATTGTTCTTTTGTCTTCATCTGAATAGATTTGTCATTCCTTTAGATACTATCTTCAAGTTTTAAAGTTAGCTATATCATTCTTGTTGCCCAAGAGAAGACAATTTTGAGCATATTCACTCATCTGATTTTGAAGAGAATGTAGCATTGCTGTTTTTTAGCTGAGCCTCTTAGTCCAAAAAAGGGGAGAAATAGAAATAAGATATCATGATATGACAGAATATTTAACTTTGGGAGATGCTTTCTCTCAGCTGTGACATTATCTGTCACTGTATGCATTATAGTGTTCATTTCTTTACTCAATATATTAATAACTGGCGTTTTTTCAATATTCACTGAGTGACTTTAAAATGAATGTTTCACTTTCTGTTATAATACTAGAAAAAGTAATAAATGGAAACCCAATCATTATTAAAATTTCTGTTAGCATCTTCAAATACAATTTACTTTATTATTAAATAAATTGTTAATATGATTATATTAATATCACAGCAGATTTGGAGTTGCTGTATGTGCTGCACAGACACAGCTTCTGTTCTTTTGAATGCTCCGCTCCTATATCGGCAAGTACTTTGATAAAATACGTAACTGTACTTCGTGTTAGAATTGAGCTTAAACAGACAAAGGAGGCATTGTTATCTTGCTTTATGGAAGGACACTGGGAGAGAAGTGACTTGCTGAAATTTAAAGATGGAGCCTGAGGCAGAACTTGAAATAAATTGATACCCCAAAGTCCTGGTCCAATGCTATACACTGCACATCTTGTCATCCTTTCCAGATTCACTGCCTCTTTCACTTTGAAAAGCCAATTAGGGAAGACCAAAATAAGTTGCTAAGACTTGTCACATGGACTCCTGCAGTACTGATTTCTTTTCAAGTGTTGTCTGGTGACTGTGAGAGCCTCCTAACTGAGGACATTGGATAACCATAGGAGTGGGAATAGCTCTTGATATCTGTCCCTCCTTATCATGTCAGAAATACTCTTGTTGCCTTCAGTTAGACCCTGATGCATCTGTGCCATTGCAACCAGAGAGTGATGGGCTCCCGGGGAAGTGCTGCAGCTCCAAGCTGTGCTCACTTTTCATCTCTAGAAATTGGAGTCCTGCAGCAGGCAGCACTGCCGAGTGCAGAATTTTGTTTGTGCTGCTGCTCCTATTGCAAACACAGCGGGGGGAATGATCTTGGCTGTTGTTGGTACTCACATCATTTTGCTCTTTTCCATGGACCCATAGGGAAGACCGTAGGGCTTATCTCTGGAAGATGAAAGGTTCACCATTCTCATTAGAGAGTAAACAAGAAAGAGTACAACTTTGGCTATTTTGGTTCAAATGTCTTTCAAAAAAACATTATACCTCACAGGAAACAGTAGAAATAAGAAATCAGAGGGCCTTTGTCTTCCATAATTTAATTTTATTGTATTTGTAGACTTGAAAGTGGATTCTGGCTGCTGAGGATTGAAAGATATTGCCCTAAACTTCAGATAGCGAGCTCAAGGAGCCTTTCAAAGAAAAAAGTACATGCACACAAGAAGCAATATAGTTTAAAGTTTAGGATTTCTCAATTTCAAGGTTTCTTTGTATCTTTGCCCTAGCATGATTGTGTTCCCCAGCTGACAGTGTTTACTCCCCAAATATTCTACTCTGTGAAAGTCATCCAGCCTCCTCAAGTTGAGCTGTCCTTTTACAGATTTAGGTCTGATGGACTTGATAAACCCTGTTGAACATGAAAGACAGAAGAGAGTCTTTAAAAAACCAACCAAACAAAGCCAGACTTTTATGTCCCAGTTGGTCCTTTGTTGCACTCAGCATTACAACTGGCCCAGGCAGTGTGCACGAAATCGCAGGATCTCTGCAAAAATGTGGAAACCAGCAAATATCAGGAGGTGTCCTGGAAGGTTAAAAAAAAAAAAAAAAAAAAAAAGGCAAAGAAAAAGATCATATTGCTCTTTTGGACTGTGGTTTGGTAAAATCTCTCCACCTTTGCTCTCAAATATAACTAGGGTCATTGGATAGCATGCTGGACACTAACAAGTTGCTACCAAGCGTTCAGATGTAAGCTGATCCTTTAAAGTAAGAACGCAGCTGTGCATGACAGACTGAATTTGTTCACTTGTCATAGAGGTGGTAGCAGTTGTGTTGCAATTTCCCATCCTATACTAATAATACCTAAACAACAGGTACTCACATTTGTATTCAGTCAAATACAATCAATAGACATCTGTTTGTACATGAATGACTGGTACCATAAACTGGTACCTGTTTACTGCTAATTAAGCTTCATTAGTGATTAGTTTGTCTTCAGAAGGGGAAAAAACCCTCAATAATTAAGGGCTAGCATATGATGTGGTCCCACATTTTCCCTTTTCAGAACTTGCATTCTAATAGGACCATTAGTCTGCAGTACATTTGTCTGAATTTAAGTGTAACTACATTTCCTTGAAAAGACCATCTGTTCATAAAGACCGTCTTTTTCATGCTCCCTGCAGTAAACTTTTGAGAGTGGTAGAATTAGCAAAGGACTGTATTTAAATGAAAATATATGTGGATTGAGACTAGGTAAAGCTGTTCTGTACACATTAGAATGGTTCTGTGCTGAAAAGATTGTAATTATCTTCCTCCTTTACTTTTAGAGAATTTTTTATCTGCACTGAATTCTGCCACCTTTGACTGAGTAATTTTGTTCTTTCTACCTTCACCTGAATGGAATGTACCAAGTGGCAAATTACTTGAGCAGTGATTGTGGTGAAGCTACTTTGTAGAAAATGAAGCACTTAGACATTTTCATTTTGCTTGGATTGATCATAAATAGTCACATTACAAACCTGCAGTGTAAAGGTCTGGATTCCACCCTACCACAGTAACACTGAGTGCTGCTTTATTCTACAAATTGTCCTATTGTAGAGTTAGGTACTATTTAGTTTTAGAGTGACCTGGATGAAGAGCAGGTTGGTCTCCTTTAAATAAACAATTCTGTTCAATTTAATCCTATGCATAAACTGAAAGAGTAGACTAAACTGAATGTCAATGAGACAGAACTCTACCTCCATAAAGATATCTGTGAAAGAATGTAAAATGCCTCCAAGTGAGGTTAGCAGTACACAAAATGCACAGAAGTGCTATAAATGTTGATAATGTTTTCATATTACACAAAACAGATTAAGTATTCCTGCTACTTTAATATAGATTATGCAGGTGCAGCCCTTCATGGCACAGACATAACCATGGCAATAGAAAGCAAACGAGATAACATTCTTAACCAGAATTCAGACAAGAGAATAAATGTTAACTCCTCACAAGAGTTAAGATAAACATTTTGTTGTTGTTATAGTTTAATGGTTTCCTTCTTATACCAACTAAAGCATGTATCCGGGGCTTTCTTAGAAACCTAAGCAAAACACACAATAATTGCAACCAGAAATAATGAACTGAGCAATGCTGAAGTACTTAGAAAGTGATTAATTTTTTTCCCCAAAGATGAGGGGAAGATTACAAAGGAAATTCTTGTCATTAGCTAATAGCTTCTTCTGAAGCAGTAAAATCAGTGTAACCAACAGTAAGAGAATCCTCTGGCCATTAGTTCTATTGAATTGTCTCACAGAAGTAAATTACTGTATATCAGACGTAAACAAGTCACTGTTGTATGGAGTGCCTAAGTGACAGCTCTATACTGAGGGAGTTCTCAGACCTTCAATATCAATATGACCTTACCTGTATACTCTTCTCAGAAGTGTATGCATCTCTTCTATGACAAGATACTCCTGTATGTCAGAGAGACTGCCAAACAATTTTATTGTCTGTGTTCTCCACATACTATTCTCCAGAGGAGCTTCACATAGTAGATGAGTTATGCATAAATGCAAAAAAGATTTTCCATTTTATTAGGAATCATTTCTTAAAAAAAAATATGCTGGGTCAATGACAAAAAGACCTGGGACAACTTATTCACAAATAGTATACCTCATTAGGTTTTAGGTGGATCATGTTTTTACAGACCCTTTGTATTCACTCTTTTAAGAATATTAATGTTATTATGTTATTTTTTTTGTGCAAAACCAAAAGTTATCAGGGTTTTGATGTCTGATCCAAAGCTCTGGTACAATATCCAATGGTCTTCTGTAACATTTGAAGCAGATGCACACTTGAATAATGTTGGCATACCAAAGTGTAATTGATATAAAAGTTTGTTTAGGGCAAAAAAGGCCTGTTTAATGCTTCTAAAGGAGGAAGCTGCAGTACAGGTATGTAATGATTTGTCTGATTTTTACCTTAGCCATTTATGAAATGAATTCTGACAAATAAACAGCTGTAAATCACAATCACAGAAGATAATGTAGGGCTTTGAGTACCTGTTCTTTAAGATAATTCCGAATGAGTTCTGCATGAGGTTCAGGTCAGGGGGATGCAAGGCAAAACTGGTCCAAAAGCCCTGAAACTGTGCTAGCAACATGGTGAACACGAGCTAAAAAACCCAACAAGGGGGGAACATGTGCCTGGTAAATGTGGTCATGGTGCTTGAATTCATGCTAACCTACCTCCTGCCTTCTAATGGTTGGACTTGATGATCTTAAAGGTCTTTTCCAACCAAAATGATTCTATGATCCTATAATTCTGGGCATGCAAACAGTGAGTTCCCATCTGTCTTCAAAAGACTGTAGACAGAACCATAGCCGGAGGATGAGGGGTCTTCCAGGCAGAGAGGCTCTGATTTGTTAAATTTAGGGTTGGCAGGAGGTATTTCTTCTCTTTGGAACTGGGAACATTTTCAAAGGCTTCTTTTTTTCTGTAAGTGGGTTGATAAACTGTACAGTATGGTAATTAAAGTGTTTGTTAATGAGGTGCTATGTTGCTACATATATTAGGCTAGAGAGAAAACCATAATCAGTGCTCAGATTCCCTCCAATAACCTCCACTTGTTTGTCAGTAATATTACAGGAATGCAAGGATCCTAATATTGAAGAAACAGTATTAGGGTTTTGGATTTGTTCAGATTTTACATTTATACTTTGAAGATACATAAACAAAGGCGTGAAAATTGAAAACTATTAGGGTTCGTTCTTTCTTTCTTTCTTTCTCTTTCTTTCTTTCTTTCTTTGGCATAGTTGAATCAAAAGTGGAGAGCACAGGGTAATTAATGGTCCTAAAGAAACACAGATAGATCTACTGAACTTACAAAAGTCTGTATCTGAGTATACAACTGTATGGAAAAGCCCAGGAATTGCTGAAATGAAGTGTGTCTTTTTGAAAATTCAATGAATTATAAAGTTGATAGGCCCAACTGTGTATGCTGTTGTTCAGTCTGTACTTAGAAGGAGTGTGCAAACAAGTGAGGTTTAGTAGGAACATGTCCTTGAGCTTGCTTTCAATTGTTTCACATTACTAAAAGCCACATCCATTTTCTGACACAAATTACAAAATCTAAGCTGGTATAAAACAAACTATACAGCTTTTATTTCAGTTACCAAACTGTCTATTTGTTTCTCTTTATGATGCTGTTCTGCCTGCATTGTGCTGATGATGATCTTGAGAACATTTTCAGTTGTGACTTTTTTGCCGCTGTTTGATGCCTTCTTAGTTCTTCAGAGTTGGAGATAACATTTGCTTAATGCTTCTGAAGTCCTCCATCAAGTAGCTCTGTCTACAACTTCAAAAGTGATTCAGTCAAAGATTGCTTCACACTTCACTTATTACAATTCCCTTTTCAAAAGACCCCCTGTTTTTCTGTATCTTGCCCAAATGGGCTGCTCAACTTCCACTGCTGATTTCCATGCTGCTTGCATGGTCCAATGTTATTCAGTTACACTGTTTGTCCATTTAATTCAAGTCTAATTTCAACAGTCTGCATCTGGCCTTTAATACGCACCAGATAATGGAAATACCCTCCTTCTGTGTTCTCATTTCTGGGAATTTCCAGGTATTTGTTCTATATGTGTGACAGCTTGTTGCTGGTCTCTGCATACATTAATAATTTATGGTAATTGTTAAGTAGATGGTGCTCAAAGATACAACAGCATTTCCCACAGAAAAGCATATGAAATCTTCACAGTTGGCACTAATGTCAGGCTTCTAGGTTGTTTTTGTACTTGTGGAAAGCAGGACCCGGTGCATAGGAGAGATGTTCCTCTTCATCAGATGCCCAAGTCTTTCTGCTCTATAATTTTGCAAGCTAGTCACCAAAAGAAAAACTACCTCCAGGAAAAAAAAACCTTTCTATCCTCCAATGCTCATGTGAATGTTTCCAAGACATTTAATTCTGCAGCCTGCCTGGTAGGGCTCCTGGGATGTCTCAGTGTTGGCATGCTTATAAATGTCACATATGTTGACATTTAGCCCTGTCTCTGAGTGGCTGCTTAGGAATATGATGGTAGTTCCCCGTTCAGCTGTTTCTATCCTGCGATGGTTTGCGGTGCTTGTTAAAGGAGTTCCCTCACCAACTTATTGCACGTTTATTCACTATTTAACAGAGGTAAGAAACAAAGATTGTTTGGTACACATAAGCATTACCAGCCACCTTGTTTCAACTCTTGCTGTCACCATAGAACCCTCCATCCTACAGCAGCTTTGTGCATAGGCAAGAATTGCAATTATGTGCCTCAGAAACATCTCCACAAAGTTAATCTTATATTCTCTATATATGAGTTCTCCATTGTATAAGCAGGCTCCCTTTGTACCTAAACAAATCCTGCCCACCTCTTGTATTTTCTGTGAAGTGGTGGTAGTGTTGCTCAGAAAACATCACCTGTAACAGGAAAATAAATCAATATGCTATCAATGCAATCTTTATTAGACTGAACTTCTTAAACCTGCATGAAATTAACTGAAACAAATCTGAAAGCTGAGAGTTTGATGTTGGTGTCCTAAATCAAATTAAAATTGAGCTAGAATCGAGCACAGCATAAAATCTTATTTATACAAGTTACATCTTCAGTTAAATCTTATCTCATTAGTTTAATCTTACTTGATAGCACCTCAAACTTTCTAATTTTACAAAAAATTCCAGTGTTCTTATTTAATGAATATAGCAATTAAATGTAATGCTATGTTATGATTCATGGCATCATTTCATTAGAATTTACTCTGCTAGTATACTGGTTGTAAATCATTCTTACCAGAGATGGGTAAACTATTACTGACATGCAAAAAGTTCTATGTTTAAAGAAAATTAGAACTGTAAAATTAAACTCTGAAGGATTAGAAAAAGGCAGAATTAAGACTGCCTGTGTAGCTTTAATTTGGAACATGAATGTGATACAGTCTTAAAGACTCAACCACAAGCTGCTTTATTCTGTGCACAGACAGGGTGGACAAGATCAAGTGTTTATTAAGATCTACATCATTCAGTGTGCAGTTCCAGTACTTAGATGCCATCCAAACTCTGCCCTGAATACAAGGTTATTAATGTCATCTGAGCTTTCATACAGAGCCTCTCAGCAGAGTCTCTGAAGCATTAATACATATATTTTATATTTTAAGTAATACTCATTCTCTTTGGGTGACAGCTTTAGAGCTTGATTTCTTTTGCATACTTAGCAACTTAAATGACAGATTCAGCTCATGGCTCTTAGAGACTACAGTTATACTTGTCATTGCTCTGGATTTCTACAGACCAGGCCAGCATGTTGCATGTGGATGCTCAGAAGGTGATCAACTATGAGATGATCTGGCTGAGGTGACTTTCCTAGCAGTTCAAAAATTGTGGCAGAGAAAAGGATAGGCTCAGTTCTGTAAAGTGGTGTTCGATTACCTTATCCATGGGTTTATCCTTAACCTTTTCCTTGTAACAGTTTTATGCATAATTTACTGTGCTTTCTCAAATGTCTCTACTGGATAGAGCAAGGACCATATTGCAGAAAGCCTCACTTAACCTCAATCTGCTGGTAGAACTCTCTCTTGAGCTTTGCATGTTATCACCCTGTTCTTAAAACAGTATTTTCACTGTTCTTGCTTTTGACTAAATATTTTAACTGATAATTAAGCATCTGTACTGTATTGCTTGTCATCATACAGACAGATGTAAATTTAATTTTTCAAGGTAAAGATGGTGCAAAAGCAATGGGAATCCTGGTAGGCAAAGGCTTCTAGTAATATCCCTGTTACAAAAACCCCACAGTCTGCACTGCAACTGTTGAACTGGATGCTAAATGGTCTATAAAGCTTTCTTGAAAACCTGCTCATCCCTTGTGTGAGCACCTTGAGGACCTAATACTCTGTAGAACTGTCTGCATCAGTATCCCCTCTCTAGATGTGTCCCCTTCTCTGCAAGATGTCTCTAAGCCTGTCACAGCCCCTGGCATTGCTCTTTTGCAGGCTGCTTTCAGGAGTTGATAGGCTTTGGATCTCTGTGAAAATGTTGTGACTCATGATCTTTGGGAGGACAGGATCCTTTTGGCTTGCTCTCCTGCCTAGCTGTGATGTGGGCCTGTTGTTGGCTAATTCGATCTATTATGCAGCTCATGGGGGGACTAAACTGAGGGGCACGTTTTCTGTATTTCAAAGGATAGGAGGAATATAGTTAAAAATTCCTTATGCACTCTGTAATGACTGAGGAAGGGAAAACTCTAGTACTGTATTTGAGAAGCCTTGGGATTAAATTATGTCATCTAAGAACTCATTAGTCTGTCTTTCAAGTGTATGCACTTTGGGGAATAATCATCCTTATTCTCCTGCGTTGCCTTTGCGTTGCTCATGTGTCATCTCTCTCATGCCTAGGAACTGCAGCATTATGGCATTTTGGATTGGATAAACCCCCTTAGCTTTGAAATGTTAAATCCCTCAATTAGTTTGAGTTGAAGACTAAAGGCCAAACACTTCAAATGTGGGTACCTGAAGTCGACAGGACCTGCAGGCATTCATCACCTCTGAAAATCAAACCAATCATTTAGGTAGCTAAATTTAGATGCAGGTACCTCACTTTTGCTAGCCCAGTTAAATCACCAAATCCTGTAGTATTACTCTGGATCATAT